>NC_087209.1:35359953-35374953 GCF_015104395.2 Macrobrachium nipponense | reverse complement strand
CATATAATTTCATAGCTCTTTTGCAACTTTTAAGAAATACTACGGCTCCAATCGCAGAGATTTGTTTTTCGACCATTTTGATTAGTTCGCAGCTCCAAGTAACGAACAATGCAACACAAGTCAGTCATGTAGATCAGATGCGATCTGATTACTGCTTTTAGCTGAATGCTATTTTGCGACACACCAAACAAGGCCTGATTATTCGGGAAAAATGTTTTTTTTTTTAAATACAGTTCTCTGCTATAGGTAATTTTCGATGCACAATTTTCATTTTACAACCTAAAATTCTCGGTAGTGAACCTCAATATAGTTCATGAATAATAATGGTAACTATGTAAGTAATATCAGTTTTCTCAGTGAGGCTGAATTGCCTTTCCACTAAGCTCTCTCAGATATCTAATTTAATCAAGAATTTCTAGGAAAACTAAAGCTAACATTAAAGTACATTATGCTATGCTTAGCGCTGGTGTTTACACGCTCATATAACCTTGTTAATTTCAAAATGCTTTTTAGCCAGATTAAGGAAAAAATTACCTTTCATTAAGCAAAGAAACCAAGAACATGAACACCTACACACACACAGTCTACCTTCTCAGCAAGCCTTTATCAGATGAAGTTGCAGGCGATACAATTCTTTATCATAGTTGCAAACCACCACAATCGATTAAATGTCAGGTACTCAATTTACTGCATAGATCAACAGAGATACACATACTGGGGTTTAATGAGTTTAATGAAGTGGCCAAAGCGTTCAAACTAAAATATCCATCTGTACATACACACACACATATTATATATATATATATATATATAATATATATATATATATATATAGATATATATATATATATATATATATATATATATATATATATTACATTCTAAGTCTATTCTTCGAGGAAGGCAGTTACACATAATGCTTGGATATTTTCCATTTAATTTTGCTAACTGCAGTTTCATTACTACAATACTTCACAACATTGTCAGAGCATGCGATTATGTAGTATATATAGAACGTCGTATTGTGTACAACATCCTTTTTTTTTTTTTTTTGTCGTATCATGGAATGGAAGAATTAAATGAACAGGTTAAAAGAACGGAACAGTAAATGAACAGGATTAAAAGCTTAATCTTTTTTTCTTTATTCTTTACACGTGGCTTTTTAAGAGTAGGGTTACCAAACAATTGTTGAAACGATTATGATGCTACAGTAATTTTGATAGCTATAAAGTTCGGTAGCAGTGGAAATAATAATAATAATAATAATAATAATAATAGTCTTATTGAAAGATATTGCTGCATCAGCTGCATTCAACTTGTAAATAGTCTTCTCTATTTTTCTAATAATAGCTTTCTCTCTGCTATTACAACTGGCGAGTATTGCGCCGATATTACTCATCAGGAGCAGTCAATTCCAGGGATAATTGTCACAAATTTATTTATTTGTTACAGTAAATGAACAAATAGGTCAAAATATAAGTTAATATATTGGCCAACGTTTCTCTCGGTATCATCCGAGTATGATCACGGCAGTGGATCGGAGCAGACTGTTGTTGCTAGGACTAGGATAAGGATAGGGAAGTGGGGAATAAGGGAGAAGGAAGAGTACCTCTGGATACAATCCAGTTTAAGCCTGGCGGCGGATACTCGGGAAGGGAAAGGTTGAAGGAAAAAAAGGGATGGAAAGTGAAGTATAGTAGAAGAGAAAATAGTGAGGGGCAGACCCTCTTGCGAAGTTAGATTACTAGTTTAGCCATCATGCAAGGACAAGACAGAGAAGAAAGGCTCGGAAAAACAGTTAATTTGGTTCACCGCCTGCTAACTGGAATTGATTTTATATGATAGTAGGATTAAGATGTACAAGCACCTTATGTATTTAGTTAAATGTTAATTATGATTTATATTATTATTAGTATTTGTTTTTTTTTTTTTTTTTTTTTTTTTTACATACATATATATACATCCACATACATATATATATATATACACATATATATACACACACATATATATATATATATATATACACATACACACACCTATACTATATAATACATACATATTTTTTTTTTTTTTTTTTTTTTTTTTAATTAGTCAGTATATATATACCTTGGTCTGGGGGGGTCACAATTGACCTTTGGCTCAAGTCTACTCCACCAGTAGTGATCTCTGACTTGGTTGATGGTGAGATCTCTAGTGGTTGTGAATAAGTTTTCATCCTTTAAACTTAATTTGTCCCAAGTTTTCTGCCCAAGTCTATGGAACCTGACATTCAGAGGCTCCAAATTTTGAGTGATTATGCAACTCCCTTATTGTGTTGAAGTAGGGGGACTTTCCCTATATGCTTGCCTCAGAGCTTTATTCTGAACTGCTTGCATTTTACTTAGTACTGTTTTGCTAAGTGCTCCAAATATGATGGCTGGGTATTCTAGCTGTGGCCTGGCTAGTGATTTGTATAGTTTGAGTTGAGTTTTTGCCGAGAGTCCTCTGAATCTTTTTAATCTACTGACCGTTTTCCTCGCGGTAGCTATTCTCGCCTGTACATGGAAGAATGCCTGATTTTTGAAATTTGCACCCAAGAATTGTGACTTGTTGGTTATATGGAATTCTCCTATTATTGACTATGATATCCATGGGACGTCGAGCAGAAATTGAGAGGAGCTGGAATTTATTGATATTTGTAGTTACTTTCCATTTCTTTTCGTAGTTGTTGATTTTCTGTATTTCTCTAATAGTCTTTCTTTGCAGTATACCTTTGGCTTTGGTAGGATATGTTATTACTTGGGTGTGATCATCTGCGAACATAATTTGAAGGCAACCTTGAGATGGAGGAGGGGTGTCTTTAATGTAGAAGTTGTAGAGTGATGGGGAGAGATACTACTTGAGGGACCCCTGACTGTAACTGGAACTCTGGTCCTATGAAGTCTTTAATTTAATTCTTGCCACCCGGTTGTCAAGAAAGTTACATAGCAGTCTGGTTGGTAAATCTGGCAATTGCGCCTCCAAAAGTTTGTATTTTAGACCGTCATGCCAGACTTTATCGAAGGCTCGACTGACATCCCTAGAGATAAGGTTGCAGCCGTGTCCTAAGCTCTTCTTGACTGCTATGTACTCATATAGTCTAGTTAATGCAAGCTGAGTTCCTTGCCTTGAGTAAACCCATATTGATTATTATTGGTTAGTAGATTATCTTCGAGGAACTCATTAAACCTTATCTGAATGATTTTTTTTTTTCCAGGATCTTACCAGGTATTTTCTAGAAGGGAAATTGGTCTATAGTTTGAAACCGTAGTTAGATCTTTACCCTTTTTCCCCACAAAGGGAAGTAGTGCTTTCTTGAAAAAGTCTGGCCAGTAGCCCATACTTATGGTTTCATTGAAAATGACTCTTAGGAAGACCAGCATGGAGTTGGGAAGATGCTTAATAATAATTTTGTTTACTCTAGAATGGCCAGGTGCTTTGTTTTTAAAATTATTGATTATTTTGATGATGTCTTGCAGTTGAATTGGTTTAATAAACTGGTCTTCAACATCTAATCTATCGAGGTCTACCGTGTCGTATGGTATTATTTGGTCATCAATGTTTCATGTAGTGCTGCAGTCACCCGTTGTTCATGTTGCAAGTCAAACCTTAGATTCTCCCATGGGTTTATTTTGAAGATATTAGACCAGTATTCTCTGAAAATTGGTTCCTGATCCTGGGTGAAAAGATCTTCCTGTTGTTATGGAGGATGTAAGCTGTAGGTTCAGTATCTGAACCCAGAAGCCTTCTGATCATTTTCCAGAACTTTCCTGGGTCTCTGTAGATTCCTTCGATTTTATTTAGAAGTGTCTCCCAAGTCGAATTTATGAGTTCCTTAGCTTCTATTTTAATTCTTTCTTTAATATTTTGTAAGTATTCTAATAGCTGCAGTGATGGGCCATGATTATTAATTAAAACTAGGGCTTGTTTATAGCAATATTGTAATTGCTTAAGATTCTCTGTTTCTTTAGAATATGGTAAGATCCTGAAAGTTTTGAGGGTATACAAAGTTCTGTGGCTTCTTTGATCATCCTGTACCAAAAAGTTATTTTGTCATCGATATAGGTTTTATCCTTTCTGATGTTATCAGGTTCGTCATAGTTGGAGAGAGAGTCGTCGAGAATATCCTTGAAGCGGTCCCAGTTGGCATTGGTCAAATCGAGTGTTGGGCTGATGGCTACCATAATAGGTCTCACAGTAAGTTTTAATAGTATAGGTATGTGGTCTGAGGAAGTTAAAGGACCCTGAGTGATGAATAATGAAAATGTGGTATCTGTTAGACAGAAGGATGTCAGGTTTGCCCTTGGATCTTCTGCTGAAATATGTTTTGAAAATCTGGTCCTAGAAAGTAAACTAGACTTCCTGTACATAAGACCTTGAATTAAGGTGCCTCTGGGATTAGTACTATTGTGGCCCAAGGCCGGGTGAGTGCATTTAGGTCTGCTAGTATATAGACTGGGATATTGCGTCTCATTAAGGACAAGATATCCTGCTGAGGAAATACTGGGTTCCTGGGAGGTAAATAAGTCGTTGCTATGATTACTGGTCCCCGAACTGTCTGTAGTTCTACTGCGATTAGGTCATGATTGAATCCGTCTATTAATTTGACTGTGATATCCGTCTTACTGCTATTGCTGTCCGGCATTTTGATCGTTAGTGGTGTTGCATTGGAAAACGTTGTAGTTCCAGATCTTAATGCGCGTGAGTTTGGGTATCCCTGTGGAATTGAGAAGTATAAGATGTGGGGAGAAAGAAGAATAAATGCTGCTTAGTTCCTTACTACGAAGGAAGGTCCACTTCAGTACGTTATGTTGGATGACTGTGAGAGTGTCCATTATGGTGTTTTTCCTTTCGTTAAGTCAAAGAATCCTGAGTTTAATTTTTGGAATTTATCGTGGTTTATCCTCGTGATCCTGTTACTATATTTGTCAAGTTCTATTGTTCCATCAGTAATATATTGTTTGACTGTATTATTATCTAATTCCTCTGTGAAAATGTACTTCATCGTTTTATATTAAAAAATCATCCTCTTGAGGGTATTGTGGGTAGGGTTTTTGGGGTTTGCCGTGTTAATGGAAATGTAAAGTCTAAGTCCAATTTTGGGGTTCTTGGTCTGGTTGATGGAAGGGAGGCTTGGAAGAGCCATAGCTCCTTGTGTTTCAGGGTCTGTATTATTGTAGGATGAGGTTGTTGCTTGTGATAGTTGAGGTGGCTGTTTTTTTGCCGGGTCGTGTGAAGCATTTCAACTTCAGAGTCTGAATCGCTTTGTATTCTTTTCCTCTTGGCTTCTTCAATTTCCATGTCGTCATCAATTGTCAGGGGCTGATTGGGGCTGGTGTTTGTTTTGATTTTCTGACTTTAGCAATGTTGAGACTTTCTTAGCTAGCTGGATAGCCTCTGTAGGAATTTTAATCAACGGTAGGCCATTAGCTTTGTAGAAAGCGTCCATCATTGTTTGGAAAGTGCCTGGTTCAACTGTTTCACTCAAATTTGCAGTTATTATAGCTGTGTTGATTACAGTGAGCTGATGAAGTGAGATGTTGTTGTTGGGTGTGTTTGAACTATTCGGCGCAGTTGAGGCTGTGGCTTGGGCGAAGGTCTTGTTTGGAGTGATCTGGGATTGTTGGTTCCTGATCGTTTTAGCCTGGTCCTTGGTCAAAGCTTTCCTGGTTGGGCATCTTGCAGCCATGGTTGGGTGATCCCCATTGCAAGTGATGCACTTTGGATTTTCCTGGTTGGTGCAATCGGTCCAATAGTGTTCCTCAGAGGCACATATTGAGCAGATTTTATAGTTACTTGGCTTGGGGCAGTTCTTTTTTGTGTGCTCATAGCTGTAGCATCTCATACACTGGGGTGGAACAGCGTGGATCTCCTGGCTTAGGAATCTAGGTGGAAAGGATTGGCCAGAGATGAGAAGTCCTTTGATGAGACAGTCTCTCACCATTTGGGTAGACTCTAGTTTTACCTTGAATGTGGTTTTGGTGTTGGGAAGCTTGATGATTGCAGTAACCTTTACACCATTACGTTGTTCAATTTCATACTTGAGCTCCTCATCGGAAAGATTATATACCAAACTGTCAGCCTGGGTTATGACCAATGCGCCTGAAGCATTCAGATGAGGGGGGTCCAGAACTTCAAACTTATTATTGTGTAGAGCCAGTTTGGTGTCAGGATGAATTATTTTTTCAATTGTTGCTTCATCTGCTATAGCTAAGTAGTAATTATTAGCTTTAGTGAGCTTGTGGATAAAGCATAATTTTTCCTGAAGAGTATTCCATATTGCCAGGCGACGTGATTCTTCATCAAGTCCCTGACTAGTGTCCTTAATTTTAACTTTACCCATTATGTCATGATTAAGCAAGAATTTTACCCTCTGAAAGAAGAATAATTAATTCCCTCTGTGAAAAATACTAAATTAATCTAGGGGATTTGCACAACCTTTTTGATAAATATGTAAATTTCAAAATTTGGGAATATTTTTGAGAAATTTGTGATACACAATGTGGGATGACTTTTGAAAAGGGGGGAAGGTGCAAAAATATTAACTTTTTAACAAAACTTCAAATAAAAGTGGAGAATTTCAAATATTAAGGGCGGTAGAACCAAAAAACATTTTTTTTTCAAGGAAATTAGAGTTACAGTAATAGTTAGCAGTCACTTTATGGAAGGCAGTGACCAATACCTAACTCCTATGCAGGCACTACTGAAGAAGTATAAGCCTGGACGATGCAGAACTCCCAGTGCCCCTAGAGAGTTTTAAGACCACAACGGCTACTCCAGGGGCAAAGGGCTACTGATGGTGTTAGTTGGAAGAAGTTGAGAAGTTGAGAATAAGAGGTCTGAAACAATAGAATAGGTAGACAAGGCAGGGATTGCCTTAACTAGTGGTTAGGATGGGAAGAATATAAGCTGGGAAGGTAGTAGGAATGGGACTAGGAATGGTGGTGATAGTGGTGGAAGTTTGGGGGGGGGAATGGGGGTAGGGAAGGATGGATGGGGATGGACGGGAGGGTGGAATTTCACTTATAGTTTTGCGCCAATTTGGCAGCAGTCGTAAAAGTGGCTTGAAGAGCTGTATCAGCAGCCAATGAGAAGGCAGCTCTGGCAGAAGTGCTCTCAGCCAATAGGAGGCAAGTTCAACTTTCTTCAAGCTTGGTTGCTGAGAACAAGCTTGAAGGTTTCGGTTGTCAGCCAATGGGAGGGAGGATTTCTCTCTACCAATAGGCGGCGAGGAGGCGGGAGCGATCTCTCGGCACGTCTGCTCTCTGCGAGGTCTGCTGGTAGAATGATGATCGACTGTTGTTGCTCTCAGGATCTTCTCAATATATAGCGGCAGGTCAGCAGGGGTTCAACCGCTAGCTGCGTTTTCATTGGCCGGTGGCGCAATGCGCTCCCGCCATTGGTTGAACGAAGTTTTCTTCAAGACGCTTCTCGTCGTTGAAGGTTGCGAAGTTGCAGCCTAGCAGACCGTCGAGGCTGGGGCAAGGCTTCCCTGGGCGTTGTGTCACGACGGGTCGTGTTGTCATTGGCTGCTGGGATGCTCGTCTCATCTGGTATTCTTAGATCGGGGGTGTCACTCGGTCTGGTATTACTTGTATTTATACACATAGGTTTCCTTAAGTTGGTGGGGAGGAAGAGCACTTCCTGCGTCATATTCAATGAGGGCTTCTCTTGCTGTATGAGGAGTGCCTCGAGGAGTCGCAAGCGTCGCTGGTCAGGAGCCCTCCTTATTATCTTTATATTCATATCATGACAGCACACCAGGAAGCTATCTCCCGCGACGGTATTATCAAGAATATAAAGATAATAGGGAGGGCTCCTGACCAGCGACGCTTGCGACTCCTCGAGGAGCAAATACGGACAGACTATACATAACACAAAAGGAAGGAGGGAGAGGACTACTGAGTATAGAGGACTGCGTCAACATCGAGAACAGAGCACTAGGGCAATATCTGAAAACCGGTGAAGACCAGTGGCGCATGGGAAGAAGGACTAATAAAAGTAGACAAAGACCCAGAAATATACAGAGACAGGAGAATGACAAACAGAACAGAGGACTGGCACAACAAACCAATGCACGGACAATACATGAGACAGACTAAAGAACTAGCCAGCGATGACACATGGCAATGGCTACAGAGGGGAGAGCTAAAGAAGAAAACTGAAGGAATGATAACAGCGGCACAAGATCAGGCCCTAAGAACCAGATATGTTCAAAGAACGATAGTCGGAAATAACATCTCTTCCATATGTAGGAAGTGCAATACGAAAAATGAGACCATAAACCACATAGCAAGCGAATGCCCGGCACTTGCACAGTACCAGTACAAAAAGAGGCATGACTCAGTGGCAAAAGCCCTCCACTGGAGCCTGTGCAAGAAACATCAGCTACCTTGCAGTAATAAGTGGTACGAGCACCAACCTGAAGGAGTGATAGAAAACGATCAGGCAAAGATCCTCTGGGACTATGGTATCAGAACAGATAGGGTGATACGTGCAAATAGACCAAACGTGACGTTGATTGACAAAGTCAAGAAGAAAGTATCACTCATTGATGTCGCAATACCATGGGACACCAGAGTTGAAGAGAGAGAGAGGGAAAAAATGGATAAATATCAAGATCTGAAAATAGAAATAAGAAGGATATGGGATGTGTCAGTGGAAATTGTACCCATAATCATAGGAGCACTGGGCACGATCCCAAGATCCCTGAAAAGGAATCTAGAAAAACTAGAGGCTGAAGTAGTTCCAGGACTCATGCAGAAGAGTGTGATCCTAGAAACGGCGCACATAGTAAGAAAAGTGATGGACTCCTAAGGAGGCAGGATGCAACCCGGAACCCCACACTATAAATATCACCCAGTCGAATTGGAGGACTATGATAGAGCAAAAAAAGAAAAAAAAATAATAATAATAATTCTAAAATTAATAAACGGACAAACAAAAGGCTAGAATGCATAGGGCAACTGACCTTAAGAATTCAATTTATTCTAATACAAAGGATTTTACGTAATTCTATATCGGTATCCTCACTTCCAGTACCTCTTTTGTGTTGTGTTGGATTCGTCGGTTTCTGACGAATGGCAGAGCTTGATCTTCTGTGTCTTGAATATTCAGAAATTTACGAGATTTTCAGCTTCGTTCTATACTGTAATTCATCCGATGGTAAACGGTAGAAGTAGAGTGATGATGCAGTTTTTTTCTCTCTCTTTTAAACCTTCTAATTTTCTTTAATACCTTCTAGTTTACCTTTTAGAACTCCAATATTGTTCTCCTTGGTTGCCACTGTCAGTTAGGAGTTGACGGGATCTGGTTTAACGTCATCCTGCCTGTACCCCATGTGCTACAGTATGTGTAAAGCAGACTGACATGCACTGGTACAACACTGCATTTATAAACGTCGTTGCACCACCTTTGGTATTCAAGCATCTTCTCACATTTGTAGCCACGATGTAAACACAGCTGTGGGTGTGGATAGTGTCTGTTTGGTTCAAATGAGAAGGAAAGACTTCAGGCACTTAGTTGTTGTTGTTCTTCTTCTTCTTCTTCATCAACTTTGCTCTTCTTCAATAGATACACAGACAAGGCTAAGAATATTTATCGCTGTCTCATGTATAATTGTGTGAAAAGTGAACATAGTACGCTCTCTTCCAAACTGTTTATTTAAACAATTATTGATATTTATAGTTAAAAGTTTAGTTCCGATTCTTCAGTACAAGATCACAATACTAAAAATTGCTTTGCTCTTTAATAGTGCTAAATATGACATAATTGAAAATATTCTAACTGACCTCTATTCTGGCAGTTTATAAGAGATGCACATCGTTTCTGATTTCAAATACAAATTTAATTCAGAATATAATAGATGTTGCAATATATTCTAATCCTTAATCAAGGATTAGTCACTCCCTTTGAAACATTATGTTAAAAACAAAATGTCGTTGGTAAAGCATCAAATATTAGGTGTATTTTATATAAAAGTAATTTCGTTTGAAACATTTATTCTGTTTCCTAAGACATGAATGAGACTGAATAGCACCGAAACAAGTCAAAGGTGATTAAAACAACGACACGGTACACATTGCATTAATTTAAAACGTAATATTAGTACAGCAAACTATAGAACAGAATTAATATTAACCAACTAAACCACGACTACCCTCAACTTGGTATCCCTTTCATCAATTTTCATTCATCATTCAACAACTTGCATGAGGTCGAGTATTAATTCCATACATTTCGATCTTATTGAAAAAGAAAAAAAAAACTCGAGTGAGAGAAGGCATGCCAATTTAAACGACTTAGAGAGATAAATGTTTAACGGTCACACATATTTGAAATTGAGGTAACATTGGTCTTTGAACAAAGCTGTGTTACCCAGTTGAATATTATTTGAAATTTTATAAATCTGAATGAATTTTTTCTATTTTTCAATGAGTTAAAGTGGTTTTGTCCTAGGCAAATTTAAAAAAAAAATATTTACTTACAAAGTACTTTAATACACAAGAAAAGCATGGATCTTAGTAAAGCACTACTCTCGGAAAAAATAGTGCATATTTAAAGGTGCCATAACCGGATAAAGTCATGTACGAAAGCAAAGAATTTTCACCTTCAAAAACTGAACATCAATCCTGTGATTTCAGTAATGTCGGGAATTCCCTCCAAATCAGAGGCATATTTGTAAATTAAACAAGCTGTTGAACCTAAAAACCGAAGTTTTGTGTATAGTCTTACGTTGTCTAGTTCACCAATATCGTAATTCAGAACATTGTCTTCTGGATCAGGAATCTCGTTGGTTCATACATATCATGTTAAGTCTTGGTTATCAGTTAAATCACCACCTACATCACTGTATCGATCCCTTGTTGTACGTTAGTATCATCTATTATGAAAGACTTGTACATCTTCCTTTGGTTTTGGTGACTACCGTTGTTCGTTTCTCTCGCACAAGTACAACAACCATCCTCCAGACAGCCCATTCGAAGAACGTTGCCTACTTTACTAACCATCCGCTCAAGGCGATCAATTTACCGCCAGCTTAACAGTGTTGAATTAGTTTGTATGGATAACTACTTACAACGGAAAAGATTTTCTCCTGAACGTTTCAGATTCTGGCGACATAATGCTGGATTAATTCCCCCAAGTTCAGATTGGTTAATGCTGTTTGAAAAGGAATTAAGATTTTTCATAACATCTGTGTTCTTTGTCAACGATTTCACAGCAAAGGGGACTAAGGTGTCTTTTGCTAGTTTAATATTACCACGTGTCACATCATGTACCTTTGACCAGGCACTCGCTCCTTTGAGATAGGTTCACATCAGAAAGTGAGTGACTAAGGGATGATATGAGTCCTTCGTCTTCTAAATCTGGTGATAGGACAACGCTTCAGACAGCGTCCTATACTTAATCTCACTTCCAAGTTCCATGGCTAAGTTGGTCTCAACACCTGTCCTTTCATTGCTGAAGCTCCTTACTCAGGGAAAATTTCCTGAGCACGATTTTACGAAGAAAATATGGATGGATGGACTGGCAAGAGGTTTTCTATTGTCGTTGGTGGAAAATCGACCCCGAGCTAACTTGTAATTTATTGGGCTTTACGATTTTGGTGGAATTTTTCCACTTTAGTAACCCCGTTAGGCTTCATGAACATCACCAGTCTCGGAAAACTGACATCACCAGTCTCGCAGTAAGGTTTTCTCAGTTCACCGGAGAATTCATTGCTGATAATTATGTCAAGAAGCTTCTATAATTTTTCGATGCTCTCACACGTAGCTAATAAGTCTTCATCATGCTAAAGGTCACATAAAAAAAAAAAACTTTATACATTTCTCCAAGAGTCTATGCACGAAGTAGGACTTGTGCTTGTGAGATTCTCTAACTGTAATAATACATTTAACTGCAATAATACATTATAAAGGAAAGGTTTCAGTACCTTGAGGGGTACCCAACTCCATTTTTTCCCATCTTGATAGTACACCTTCAAAGTAGACACAACTGATTCTATCTGTTAGGTAATCCATTATGAGCTGTAGGAGTCTTCCTTCTATCATTTCTGCCAGCTCTGTCAAAATAATTATATGGCTAGCCCTATCAAAGGCTCCCTTTAGATCTATGAACACTGTGTATTTTAACCCTAAGGCTGCACTTACTCTATGAATACAGTGGTGTGTGCTCCTCCCAGGTATGTAGCCATATAAATTCTTTGAGAGCTTTTTCCTAATAAAGAAATTGAGCCTATTTAGTAACATTCTTTCAAATACCTTGCACAGACATGATGTCAATGAAATAGGTCGAAATTCACCTGGCTTTCCTGGTTTTGGCACTGGTATTATGAGCGACTTCTTCCATGCTTTGGGATGTCCTGAGCATATCATGTTGTAAAGTTTCAGAACTGGATTTCCACTCACTGTTGTGAGGAACCTGATAGCATTATATGTAATCCAATCTAATCCCGGTGCAGTAGACTTCCCACTCTTCAGAGTTTCTTGCAGTTCTTGCTCTGTGAAGAGTTTGTCATCACACTTCCCTGCCTTCTTAAGTGCTTCCCTTAACTTCTTTATTTTCTTCCTTATCCTCTTCTCAACTGCCATTTTAACCTTGATGGGTAGTGCATCATTGCTAGCATCAGATGCCCACTTTGTCATAAGTTCATTTGCTCTTTTCTCTTGGGTTGGGATGGAGCGGTTCTATGTTTTTCTTCCCTTGGGCTATCCTCACTCTCCTTGCAACCTCACAAGATGTTTTTTCATTGATGCCTTGCATAAACTTAATCCAGTACTTCTCTCTAGAGTTCTTTTTCGTTAGGTTTTCTGGGCTGGGGTTATTCATCCACTTCTTCTTTGCTTTCCTATACTGCTTGTTGACTCTCCTCACTGCATCATCTGCATTATACCAGCTTGTTAGTGGTTTCTGTGGTTCTCTCCTCTGCTGATGTGCGCGGTTTAGCACTTCCTCTTCTAGATTTTGTATATCATCATTATACTGGTCATTGCTCCTAGCTTCATAGCCATCATGCCAGACATCCATACTTTTTCTGATGCTGTCTTCCCATTTTTTTTGGTACATTGATTTTCTTTCGTGCTGTGATCTTTCTCTTAAAAGTCTTGTTCAATACAATCTCAGCATAGATAAAATAGATACCGAAGTGGTCTGATGTTAGAGTATCTACTACCTCACAGTTGTGTTGTACATCTGAATCGCCAACTATGCAAATGTAGTCAAGCTTGTTTCCTTTAATATGTGTTGCTTCTGCTTTATTTAGAATTCTATATTGTTTTCTCTGCTCATGAGATATTTGTAAAGATGTATGCCATTTACATTTCTCCTCCCTGTTGCAGAGCCTAACTTTGGATGTACTGCATTAAGATCACCCACTATTAACAGGGGATTATCCTGTGCTAGTAGGTTACTACTATCAATGTCCAGAGCCTGTGCTGGGGAATATGTGTTGCACACTCGGAATAGCTGCCTTCCACTTTCATCATGCATGCCTATGGTAAGGCAGTCCATGTTTGCACCTAGCCTTGGGTTTGTACATTTTTTCACAGCTAGGTTCTTTCTGTAGTATGTTATTAGCCCTCTACTCATTACTGTTTTGCCATCCGTCTTTTGAGACAAAGTGGTACCCTGGAATGGCTATATAATCTGTGGGCACGTGCTTCGTTTCCTGCAGCCATATGATGTCCACCTGATTTTCAAGAGCAAATTGTATCTATGTTTTTCACAACAGATACGATATCTTTGTAAAGCTGAACATATTTTTTATTTAACTGGGCACTTTTACCACGTGCTTACTTGCAAAAGAGAAAGCTACACAAGAATAACGATTCAAGGGAAGGGCAGCGCAAAATTAAATGAAAGAACATTTAGCAGCGTAATTGCAAAGAATGATATTTCACAAAACTAATTCACATTCAGGACGTATCTCACTCCCCTCTATACTTCTGGAATGACAGCATCAAGGTTAACTTTTAAATAATTAAGCTGGCTGGGTCATTAAATGTCATGTATTTTTTTCATAAAGCCCATTTATTACACGCACCAGGAAATAAAAAAAAGCAGATATTTAAAGTTGTCCTTCAAGGCACCAGAGTCATTTCTACCTTTCTACTTTATTAATTCTATGTAAAATTCCTGCTACACCTTGAGAGATATTCATTGAAATAGCCTTTTTATTTATCATTTGACACCTTTACGATAAAAGTATAGAGTACAATGGTATCTGTGCATATTTTCCTTTCCTTGCAGAGAAAAAAATGACTTTCATCAATGCTATTGTCTCATTCAAAACATTCCTCACAAGTAATGTTTACTGACATACCGCCTGTAGAACTTTCACCAAAGTTAAAAATGTCCCTCTGAACAAAAGGATTCGGAAAAAATATAAGCCCTTGACATTTAAGGTTATCCTGACCTTCCTACTTTCTCGAAGTGTTGCCTTCGCAGACCGAATACGTTTTTATCTGCCTATGTGCGTGTTCGTCCGTGTGTGTGTGTGTGTGTGTGTGAGCGCGTTTGCGTGTAGCCCTCCCCCGCAGACATCACACCCGATGGAAACATATTCAGACAGAACCTTTTCTCGTCTAATACCTTAAGGGTGAATTCCTTTAGACAGGGTAGGGATGACAGTCCGAGGAAGTTTTAATATGCCTTTGACTAGGAAAAGTGAGTTGAGACACCCCTCAAAGTGATAGAAAATGGGACACTCCCCCAAGTCTGAGGAAATTTGATCTCTCTTTGTGGGTGGTGGGTCAGGAAAGGATAGAGGAGAGGAGGGGAGAAGGAGAAGGAGAAGGAGAAGGAGAGGGAGAGGGAGAGAGAGAGAAAGAGAAGAGGAAGTGCGAGAGATGGGTTGGGGCAGGACAGGGTGGAGCAAAGACCGAAAAGTAAAAGAGCAATTCGTAAAGTCATCGGATTTAGATAAAAGTCGAAAGGGGGAAAAATCGCACCGGGAGCGAGAAGAAGGAGGCGCCATAGTGA
>NC_087209.1:35344953-35352453 GCF_015104395.2 Macrobrachium nipponense | reverse complement strand
GAATGAACTTTACTCATCGATGGTCATTTTCTTAAAAATTGGGAACATTATAGCTAGATTTTCAATGCAGATTAATAATTATAGGAAGGTCAAGATATTACGTTTATTTTGGTTTTATAAACAGATTATATTTCAATACGTTTAACTGACGTTTTACTTAAAGTTACTTACTTAAAGTTACAGGAAATCGTGGCCATGACCAATAAATACATGTTTAAACGAAACGCTTCGTCTCCTTTTATGAAATGCTGAACAGCTCGAGTTATGTCTTTAATTCACGAAAATGAATCCGAAAATCATCATTCAGTCAATAAAATATTTATTCTAAATAAGCAACAAATCGTTTGAAGGTTACACTTTCAAAACCATTCTGACAGAACTTCCGTTCAAAATATAATATTAACTAAATATTATATTTAAATTCCCAGTGCAGATATTACGAGTCTATTATTATATATTCATATGAAAAATAAGAATAGTGAAATAATAACACAAACTGCTTGTGGAGTGTGTTCTACAACCGTTAATGCATATATACATATATTATACATGTAAGAAGTTTTGTCACTTTTACATCCATAGCTTTTGTGCTCACAAAATAAGCCACAAAAACCATAATATATATTCACTTTGCCCTGGGAATAATTTACACCCAAAGGGAATCATACCTGATAAGTAAATCGGGCCGGACCATCAAGTCGACTGTTTATCACTGCATATATGGCAAAGGTTCATTTTCGAATCATGAACAGAACAGATGCACTCATCGGTTAAAATTCTCCTCGGATACAAGTGTTTCCTATGGTGAAGGGAATTCGACATCAAATAATGATGAGCGTGGCTCCACACACATACACACCCTCACACACAAACACACACACACACACACACACACACACACACATATATATATATATATATATATATATATATATATATGTGTGTGTGTGTGTGTGTGTGTGTGTGTGTGTGCGCGCGCGCGCGTGCGTGTATGTGCATCTAAAATCAGATATGTATTATAAGACTAACAGATATGTCACTAGTAAAAGACTAAAAACAGCAAAAGTCTCAAAGCATCACCCTGAGGAACCCCACAACTAATAGGTCTAGGCTTGGTAAAAGCGCCATCAATAATAACTTTGTTACCAATTGCCTAAAAGTCAAGTACATCATACATACATACATACATACATACACATATATGTACATGTGTGTGTGTGTGTACTTCGTATGTATGTATGTATGTGTACTTGACCTTACCACAGACATTTAGGCAATTGGTAACGTAAAATTATTATTGATGGCACTTTACCAAGCCTAGACCTATGAATAGGTGGGTTCCTCAGGGTGATGTTTTGAGACCTTAGCTGTTTTTAGTCTTTTGTATATTTAATGTTGCGCTTAACGATTATGGATCTAATCTTTGTCTCTGTGGTATATTTTTCATGCGTATGAACACAATAACCTCTGCTGCTTCCAGAAAACTGCTTATTGTCCGAATGACTTGCTATAGTTATAGAGCTAATAGCATCAATGCCAGATGCTTCATATGTATTGGTCTGCTATTAGTAGAATGCTGCGTTTCTGTTTCGATGTTAACAACCCCCAATGGTCCATACATTTTAAACAAGGTTGCTCGAAGTGGTGGTTTTCTTGTTTTAAAAAATGGTCCTTATGATTTCCTCCTTGACTATCTCACATCAGCTCTATTTCAAAAAGAAGCTTTCACATTAGCCTTCAGTGTTTGTGTCTCATGCAACTGAGTGTGTTTTGCAAAGCATAGTCATCCACATTCTTAAGAGGTAGTATGTTGTCACATTGCCCAGTCCCTGAGGAGTTTACTTCTTTTTACTGTAAAACTGTAGAACAGTGCCCCTGACAATATTATTTTTACCCCTACGATCAGAAGTTTAAGACAGGCTGGATCATATTGCTTTGAAGTGTCATACTAAAGGGTCTGAGTTTTTTTACAGTTAGGTGACTGTTTATTTAAGTATACATTTATCCATACGTTGAGTGATCTTTATTTATTTGTTAGTTTCCTGGCTTTCTCTTTTGCTGCCTAGGCACTATTTTCTGAACACTTGCTATACAAGTTAATGGACTAGGACGTGTTTCTGGGAAAGTGGGCTAATTTTGAATTACAGCCATAACAATTAGATCGATTACCAAAGTAATGATTAACATCCGACGTAAATCCTTTATAACCAATGGATCCTCTACCACAAATATGTAAATGAGCGTTCTTCCCCTGAAACCTCATTCAAAACACATTTACACAAGATACTATGTGATAACACTATTCATAAGTTCAGCATCTAGATTATCAATACAATCAACTTCTTCCTTCTCCAAAACCGGGTAGGTTGAATAATAATAATAATAACCGATTCTATACATGACAGCACTACTTTACCAAAGACGCAGCGCCTCAGTGGCGTGATCGGTATGGCCTTGGCCTGCCACCTCGGTGGCCAAGAGTTCGATTCTCGGGCATTCCATTGAGGAGTGAGAGACGTGTACTTCTGGTGATAAAAGTTCACTCTCGACGTGGTTCGGAAGTCACGTAAAGCTGTTGGTCTCGTTGCTGAATAATTATTGGTTCCATGCAACGTAAAACACCATACAAACAAACAAACTTTACCAACGAATTTAGGTAATTATAATAATTAACATCAGTATTAAGAAGACACTACACACACAAACACACACACACATACACACACACACACACACATACATATATATATATATATATATATACATATATATATATATATATATATATATATATATATATACATACATACTATATTTATATTTGTATAAATATATTATATAAACATATATGTGTATAGATCATTTATATACATATATATATATGTATATACATACGCATACAATATGCATATTTATACATTAAACATACGCGTACCTTACCATTTCCGCATGATAATTAGCGTTCACCTGCCCTGCTACAGTCCTCCGCACGGGACCTGATTTCCGGTGTGCGCAGCGTATTTGAGAATGATTGATCAGGATTTCCTCGGAATTGATGAATAGAATGACTTGACGGCGTCCTCTTGTGTTAAATCGCTTTTATTGTATCATCTTCATTTGGATTCATTTATCTCCCTTTGGTGTTTCTCTTTGGCACCTTTGGTTTGCCCTCGACCAATCCCCCTTCACCGTTATTTATTATCAATGTTATCACTCCATCCCCTTCTTACTTACTTTTACTCGCTGCTTCCCCTCTCTGCCTTGACCACAATTGCCTTTTTCTATTTCATTTTTTTTCTTTTATTCTTTGTTTCTTCCCTCCATCTGTCGCTCATGTCACCCCTACAGATTATTTTCCCTTTGTTCTATTCTCTTGTCTTTTTCTCCCACTGTTTCCTCTTTATTCAGTTTTCCTTTTCTCCGCTTTGAGCTGGTTTTGTTATGTACCGCTGGGTCATGAAAAGGGTAATGCTCGGGAAGAAGAGCTCTCTGCTCCTCCTCCTCCTCCTCCTCCTCCTCCTCTGAATATATATACCTTCCTCTAACACACACACGAACACATACACACAAACACACATACATTGCATGTGCACGTTCCCTACCTTGCAAAAATAGTTCGGCGTAAATATCTATGAACTCCTTCCAAGGGGTAATACACCTAATAAGAATTTACTTCCATCTACTGCGGCTTAGTAGTTGTCCCAAGCCTCTCTTTTTAATCTGTCTAAGATTACACGTCAACCAGCCGCAACATCTCCCCTACCCCCCCTTCTTCCCCTTCTCTATCTCTCTCTTCCTTTTTCCTTAGCCTCTCCATCTTGCAGTCTTGACTCAGACACCCCCCCTCCCCAAACCCCCTGTCTCGTCAAGAGTGTCTCTTCCCCTCCTACCCCCCCTCCTCAATGTCCTTCCCCTCTCCCCGACAAGCACTGACCACCGAGAGGAGGCCAGTGCTTTATGGGGTTATAAAAATGGTACTCTTTTATGAAGTCTTGATTTGCACCTTCTTCTTCTTCTTCTTTTTCTTCTGTGTGAGTGTGTTATGTGAGTCTTCTGTTATGCCACTTTATGTCAGCGTGTGTCGCGGTTTGAAGATACTACGACTGGACTCATTGAAAAATGACATAGGGTGGTTTACTTCGAATAAAAGCATTCTTATGGGTCCTGTGACGTTCACCATTTAAAAGCATTAAAGAACTTTATTTGTTTAACTTTCGAAGAAATAGAATCAAAAGGTGAATTTTAAATCAAATTTCTCAAAACAACAGTTTCATTTAACCCTTTTCTAAAAAAAACTTCCTATATTGTTTTTAGCGTTACTTCTGTTTGACACGAATCTGACCATCATCGCTTAAAATTTTGGATCTTAGAATTTTGGTACTTATCTAATGGTTATGAGTCAATGAACAAGTTAAGACTTTCAAATGTTAAAACTAAAATTCGTAAGTTCTCACGGTATATTACATAATCCAAATGCATGCAAGTATCAATTCCTCTTATATTTACCGTTTACTAGTAGATAATGGCTATAAAAAAAACGTTTATTCCACAGGAGATACATGAGAAAGCTGAGAGTGGCCAGAAGATGGACTAATGGGATATATAAGGTCATGATTTATATTTATCTTTTTGAGCGAAGGTGAAGCAAAGAGAGCGTTCCACATCACCAATAAAAAATTAAAATAAATAAATCATTAAGTAAAATAAAGTAAAAACAAAAGAAATGTTTTGGACAGGTAAATCACTGAGGCGATTCAACTTCATTGAAGATTATACTTAACTAATAATTCATTAAACTGAAAGTGGATAAGCTATAATATGATTAAGCAGGCGTGGATAGAATGTCTTGAGATGATCTTGTCTGTGCAGATGTAGACGATCAGGGACAAAGTCGCCCCACCCCAGCCTAAAAAAAGGGGCTTTGTGAGGAGAGCATCGAAGGTTGTTTGCACTGCATTTGCATAGTGTAACAGAGACCGATAGTGAAGAATATGGTAAGAAATGAATGGGTTAAAGAGAAGATGAGAGATGAAAATCAGCTCGGGGAATAAAGCTTTATGGCGAGAAAAGGAAATAACGACAGGAATGGTTTTAGGAGAAGGTCGTCATGGAAATGAATGAAGAAAGGAGAAATTAATAGTACGTTGTTGCTAAACGCAGTGACAGAGTAATGACAAACATGGGGGTTGCAAATGATTTCTTAGAATGGCAGTGAGAGTAACCAAGGAAAATATTGCTAACAAAAGGGCTAATATAAATACAAAATAGATTCTCACTTTCAACAGATGCTGTCTTACAGAAATGATATATAAACAAGCAAAAAATGCGCTGAATAAATCAGGTTTTCTGTACAGCTTATAATCCTGTATGAAGCTCTCAGCCACGGCCCATAAAACTTTCAGCCACTGCCCGTTGGTAGCCTGTATTGTTGGCACCTATAGCAGTGCCAGACACACGATCTTGGTTAACTTTAACATTAAATAAAATAAAAACTACGGAGGTAAGAGGGTTGCAATTTGGTATGTTTGATGATTGGAGGGTGGATAATCAACATACCAAATTGCAGCCTTCTCGCCTCACTAAGTCTTAAGATCTGAGGGCAGACGGAGAGGCAAAAAGCCATTTCAATAGTTTTCTTTTAAAGAAAACTAAAAAAAGGATACGAGCAATCGGTCGTGATATGAGGCAGGAGTAGGCAAAGAATAGTACTGAAGAATAGAACGATGGAAAATAATTTGCGTATTTAAAAAGGTGATGCAAGGAATTAATAGAAAGAGCAGTGCAGGTCAAATAAAAAAGAAGCCCTTTCCGAATGAACAGCTGATTGCACAATTCTTCTACAAAAAGTATCAAGAGAATAAGAGACAATTTATGGGTGGTACATCTCGCCGAATCTCTTTAGACGATTGGTATGAAAGGGCAGAGTGAACGATTATCCTATAAATGCAAGCAACGCTACCTACGAAAATAATAAAAGTGATTAAAGTAAATAAGAAAGAATAAATGAACTGTTAAATTTATCAGCCAAAGGCAAGCACTGAGCACTGTCGGTCATCTAACGCTTAATCTCGGACAGGGCAAGCGGTGGGGGGGGGTGGGGGGGGGGGGGGGGGGGGGGGGGGGGGGGGGGGGGGGGGGGGGAGAGAGAGAGTTAGTGTGGTTTGTTCGACAGCAAGATAAAGAAATCCAGAAGATAAATGAGATGAAGTATATGGATATAAATGTGAAACTGAGAGAAAGCACCTCACTTCCATTCAGATGTAACAGGTCGAGAGATTGGACAGCAAGATGGACGAAAGGAAGCAGAAATGGAGACAAAGTAAAATGCTAAAAAGTGGTCGCAGCTATCAGCCGAAGGGACGCCTCAAACAACCTTTTGTGTTGCCTACTGTGGACCATGTGATGTGCACTGATAGTATTGGCACGTATATGATCTGAACAATAGTGCATTATAGGGAGATATACAGCAGGTTGAATATTATGTAAAAAAAAATAGGCTCTGTGGGGAGAGATTAAAAAGTTTGTTGAGCTTTTTGTTTTATGAAGAATGCAAAACATTAACCTTACAAAGAATGAGTACTCAGTATACACGCAAATACACACACTCACACACACACATACATGCATACATACATACATATATACCCACATTTGTGCATGTGTATAACAAAGTTCTAGTCTTAACGTAAGAGACATTAGTTCCACTGAAATACAGTTACCGTGGCTAGCGGACTTATTTGTTAGTTTAAAAAAAGGTTGCACGTAATTATTAGTGGCTTACAGAAATAATATAAGACAAAATAACTTGCTTTATATACTTCACAAACACGAGGCAATGCCGTTAATGTTGAACTAATTCATATGGTTACTAACTTTCGAGACGTGTCTTTGGATATTTTCCCATCGTCAGATGTTTGTGTGTTTGTATAGTGTTTTTACGTTGCATGGAACCAGTGGTTATTCAGCAACGGGAGCAACGGCTTTACGTGACTTCCGAACCACGTCGAGAGTCAACTTCTATCACCAGAAATACACATCTCTCACGCCTCAGTGGTAAGCCCGAGAATCGAACTCACGGCCATCGACGTGGCAGGCCAAGATCATACCGATCACGCCACTGAGGCGCTCATCCTCAGATGCGACAAGGCGTTGCTCCCAACCATTGAGGCACTCTGCCCGGTTATAAATACTTTCTAGTATTATCTAATTACTTATTATACGATATTTTATGCAATTGCAAAATGCTTTTGTTCAAATGAGAAATGTTTGCATTGCATGAGACTGAATCCACCTGCTAACCGATTTTTAACGGGTTATTACTTGCCCAATTGCATAATGCTTTCTACTGGCTGTCATGATGTCTGCAATGCCACAATTCTCTGCTTGACTTCATGGCCTCTCTAGCATGATAAGAAATTGTTGAAATACAAAATACCCTGATATAAGGAAAATTGCTTTGTAACGTCATAATACTTTGTTAAATGGCAAAATGTCTTTTAA
>NC_087209.1:35317453-35339953 GCF_015104395.2 Macrobrachium nipponense | reverse complement strand
TTTCTGCACGGCAAACTTTTAGTACAATTATTTTGTGTCTCGTGCGATCGGTTGTCCTTGTTTGTTCGTGAAAGTACAGTCCAACTTATAATGCGAAAGCCCACATCCATAGACATTTGACGTCACGATATAACGAGGACCTTAGGAGACCCTCTCCCCGTGTGTCCACCGTATCTACAAGCACCTCCATTGCAATAACATCATCAACTTTAAACATCTCCTACACCCACTTAACCTCTTCAGTAAACATTTAGGTAAACACTGAAAATAACTTTCTAGTCTCTCCCGACACTTGTCCTTATAGCACTTTCTCATCCTAAAAGCCAGACCTAAACTCGGGAAAATGTTAAAAAGGCTTGAGCAAAATTTTCGTACTCGTAAAAAATCGGCGTTTTCTCCCGGCGGTCTGGAGCACGTGACTTGGCATCTGTTTCGCGCCATCACAGACGGCTTGGCGCCACACGATAAGATACCTCGAGTCCGCACCCTTCGTGATGGCTGCGGCTTCGCCTGACTGCACTCTATTTTACTTTTTCCAGGCGTTCAGACGGAGCTTGTTACGGCATGCAAATGCAGTATTATGCTTTTTCTTAGCGGTTAGTTGGCAGCAGTGCCAATTAGGGTGAGGCAAAGATGCGGATGCTGACGAAAGAGAAATTCACGGGTTGAGATTCACTGTTTCTGGAGACATTTCGTCTCGTGGTCATGAATATTTTCTCATTTAGGTTTCATTGTTTTTAAGGGTGCGGTTGTTTGATTTTTGCCAAGCTTCCTATTTCATAGGACATAAAAATGAGTCATAATGATGTATTGGTGCCATCAAATTCAGTTTTACGACAGAAATTTGCTTAGGATACATTATATATATAGAGGAGAAGCGGAGGCCGGGGAGGTAGTTGTGCTTGAGAAGGAGACTTTCGAAGAGAGGAATAAGGAGGCTTGGGATGGGGCGGGGAGGAGAGGGGGGGGGAGGGTGTTAGAGTGTTAGGGAGAGGGAGAGGAGGATGTAAAGGTGTTAGAGATAAGAAAACATACCATTTTGCAGCCTACCTCCGCCAACACCACTTTCGCTCTATTATGGGGTTACTGGTGGTAGATCACAAGATACATCGCGGAATATTCTCACGCTAATGTGGAGATGATATATAATGGATTCGATTTATTTTAAGTCCATTGCATGCTACTATTAGGAAGGAATTTATGAAATTTATTCATGGAGAGAGAGAGAGAGAGAGAACGATACTTACAGGAGGAACGTAACCTATTTTACACCTACAAAATTATCCCAATCCGTCGAAGCGATGCGATGTTGTGAAGAGTCATACTATTTTAAACGATCTCTCTCTCTCTCTCTCTCTCTCTCTCTCTCCTCAAAATCATCACCACCTCACTAATATATTAAGTATATTTAATTAACATGAATTGAAAGGCTGTGTTATGTCATGTAAGTCTGTCTGTCTGTCTGTCTGTCTCTCTCTCTCTCTCTCTCTCTCTCAATTATCAAAAAATGCATCTTGCTAATATATCAATTATGTTTAATTAACTAACTTGGATTGAAAAGCTGTGTTATGTTATGTAAGTCTCTCTCTCTCTCTATTTCTCAATTATGAAAAAATGCATCTCACTAATGTATTTATTATGTTTAATTAACATGAACTGAAAAGCTGTGTTATGTCATGTAAGTCTCTCTCTCTCTCTCTCTCTCTCTCTCTCTCTCGAACGTTTTTGGTCCCCTCACTCTTCCCCCTCTCTCTCTCTCCTTTCGTCCTTCAGCAAACCTCATAATGTGGTACAAGGGTATCTGTTTTCTGTCAAAACTTAGCCACAAAAGTTCTATGGAAAGTTTAGGTTCTTAAGCTTATAAGAGATTCTTTGCTATATCACTTTAGCCGTCCCTTCCCCTACTCAACACCCCCTGACTTCCCCCTAGCACTAGGGAATGGGCGGAAGCCAATAGGGATAGACAGGGACAATCCTCTAGAACAGACCTTTTTGTGCCTTTATTTTATTAGATGAACAAACTCCATTGTTTCCTCTTTGTCATTTTATTCTCTCTCTCTCCTCTCTTTCATTTAATTTTCATGAATTATGAATACCCCACTCTCTCTCTCTCTCTCTCTCTCTCTCTCTCTCTCTCTCTCTCTCTCTCCCATGGATTACATCGAACAAGTTTAAAGTGAACAGTTATTCTGTCCGCTGCTTGTTGTTAGATTATTCCAGTTTGTTGTTAGTTATTTTTATTTTCCCGACGTTTGAGTCTAAAGAGTAAAGAGTACAGTGTTTTCATATTCAACGTCATTATCCGTATGGTTAACAGTGTTTCTTCATTTCAACATGGCAAAAACAGCCAAACTAAATGTAAAGACGAGAGAAAGATAAGACACGCACACACACTCAAAGA
This sequence comes from Macrobrachium nipponense, assembly GCF_015104395.2. NCBI lineage: Eukaryota > Metazoa > Arthropoda > Malacostraca > Decapoda > Palaemonidae > Macrobrachium > Macrobrachium nipponense. Next base: position 35,337,552 of record NC_087209.1, on the reverse strand, counting down.
TACACGCACTTACGCAAACACACAAGCACACAAGAACCACAAACACAAGCGCGCGCACATACACACACACAAACAAGCGGCAAAAGCAAAAGTTTAATATAGACCGAGAGCATTTCCACTTACCGATCTGGTATGGCGTAATAATATTAAGAAAAATCCAAGCCTGCGGCCCACAAAAATTATTTAATCCACTCTGCTGAAAGGAAAAATGGAAACCTTACGTCAAAACTATGCAAATGCCGGCGAGGAAGGGGTCGGGCCATATTTCGGGTGTTCGCATATTCAAAGAAGAAACCCGATGCCGAGTGTGCAAACCTCAACACCCAAGGAAATACAAGGTCTCGGTGACGAGAGAGAGAGAGAGAGAGAAAGAGTTATAATAGTGGTATATAATTTTTTAATGGGAAACATTTGACATTTGCTAGAAAAAATATCCCTCACAGATGAGAAACATTAAATAAAAAAAGCATTTTGATTTAGATACAGAATTCCTACAGAGAGAGAGAGAGAGAGAGAGAGAGAGAGAATGTGATGTGTTATAACAGAGGTATTTTGCTTTCTTATAATGAGAAATATCTGACACTATTTTGCTAGAAATTATATGTTTTTCAATTGAAAAATATCAAATATAATAAAACGATGACACAGATGTATTTATATCTGCAAGTATGTATGTATTTTTACACACACACACACACACACACACACACACACACACACACACACACACATATATAATATATATATATATATAATATATATATATATATATATATATATATATATACAGAGAGAGAGAGAATTATACTAGTGAAGTGTGCACTCCTGATAATGGTAAATATAAATAATGAAATTAAGGTAAAATTCCTTGAGAGAGAGAGAGAGAGAGAGAGAGAGAGAGAGAGAGAGAGAGAGAGAGAGAGAGATTATTCTGTTTCGCTAGCTGACAAATGGTGCAGTGTGTTAGAACCACATTCCTAGAAAAAAATCCCTATTAGCAAAAAGATCATGAGTAAGGTTACAATGAATAATCCTGGAAAAGCAGAGAGGACATTGTGCCGCGAGGTTTGTGAAGAGCATTACGAATAATTTTGTCCTCTTCCTACTTAATTCATCCGGCCCTTTTGTTCAGGTTTTGACCGAGCTCATCCTGGAAATGGCAGTGCATCGTGGGTTTGGGATTGGTCATGGTTATTGACACAGCTTGCCTGCCTGCCTGCCTTTCTCTCTCTCTCTCTCTCTCTCTCTCTCTCTCTCTCTCTCTCTCTCTCTCATTCACTATTATTGTTTTGACAAAAGGGTAAACTATTGAGCAACCATACTTAGCATGTTAATGGTGTTTTACTTCATGTATAAATTTATGAATAATAATAATAATAATAATAATAATAATAATAATAATAATAATATAATATCTGTGTATGCTGGAAACGGACCTTTTTTCAAACATGTTTTATGAAAAATAATGGCAGACTTCACAAAATCGATTTTATACAAAATTCTTTCAATTCTCCTTATGAATTGCGCCAGAAAGACAAATCATGAGGAGAATTGAAAGAATTTTGTATAAAATCGATTTTGTGAAGTCTGACATTATTTTTAATAAAATAATAATAATAATAATAATAATAAAAATAATAATTCCACATGCATCACCTACGTACTGAGTCCTGAATTCTTCTACATTATTTGTCGAATTATTCTAACGTTTACATTCTTAGTAATCGTAGTACAATGTAAATTCATTTCAAACGTGTATGGTGTTTAAACCATCGTGCTTCAACATGATTTTATGTCTTAAAGGGGAAAAAAATTCTGCTTATTTTGTAAACGGACCTTTGCTTGCAGCTCTAGTTGTGAGTGGCTGTGTATGACACAGTCCAGAATATTATATGAATGAAGGTATTGAAAAAATAGTACAGATAAAGTTAAAAGTGATCAGTGATGCTTATATCGTTAAGCGAAGTGTTGTGAATGGAAATAAACTGCAACGTTTTGTGAATCATGTGAATCAGGTAGTAGGAAAATAAGAAGTTAAGGAAATAGTTCATTTCAGTCGGTTCATGTTTAGGAAAAGATCGCAGTGATGATGTGGGGAAAAAAAAAGTTGGTTACTACGTATCAGGCAGCCATTTTACTTGTGAAAGTAAGTTGAGAGAAGATTACTGCTTTAGGGAAACAATGAGTGCACATATTTACATAAAGGATTTCACAAATTAAACATTGGTTGTGTGAGGGGCTGACAAGATGTGTCTTGGGTGTGTGTGTGTGTGTGTTTTTTTTTTGGGGGGGGTTGGGGGGTTGAAGGAATATTTGCTAAAATATAACATTTAGGGAAACAGATGCAGTAAACAAGATGTCAGTAGATGGACTGAAGTAATTTGAGCTTGTGGTTCCTACGAAGAGAATGAGAGAGGAAAACTGGCAATATGCACAAATCAAGTGTTTCTTTTCTGCAAGGAGGCCGAGATAACCGTCTGAACTAAATAAAGAAGAAGCGTGAGCTAGCACTGAAAATACTCTGTATGGTTCAAAATAACTACCGTCAAATGTCATGCTGAAAAGGCTTTTGTGTCGATATGTGAAATGGCTTTGTAGGCCCGACCGTTTCTTTTTTTTACCTAGGCTCTGGGCTTGGCAACAAGAAAAAAAGAAAAAGAAAAAAGAAAAAGTTCAAAATTTTTAAGCCAATTCTTTTTATAGGGAAACCGCTGCATGAATAAATGTTTTATATGCATATGCACCTTACATCTGTACAGCATACGTGCATACATGGTAATACATACATACATAAATACATCATACACACACAGATATGCATACATACACATACATACATATATATATATATATATATATATATATAACTATATATATATATATATATATATATATATATAACATATATATATATATATATATATATATAATATATATATATATATATATATATATATATATGTGTATATATACTTATAATATTTATTGCAATTGATTTATTTTCTTTACCTTGCAGATCGCAATTCTGCCTAATATTTGTTGCATTCATATTTAGATATTTTAACACTTGGGTGCACAAAAGATAAAAATATTTGCCCTTAGTAAAAACTCGTTGATTAATGCATGTGAACAATTTACCAACAAAAGTGGGCTTTAATGCTAAGTCCAACTCTGGGGTACGGTCTTTTAGCGAAAGGTAATGATTTAAGTTTCAAGCGTTGCTATACCGATAAACAAATTTTTTTTCTATTGCATTTTCAGTTACTTTGCTTATTCCTTGTTACGCTGAAGTGACAACTAAGGAACACTACGATCCTGTAACTCAGCAGCTACTTCTTTACAGTCATATTGAAACGCTGCTTCACAATCTATTAAGTAGGCAACGGTTGTTGATACGGTTGGCTATTGTCATTCAGTGGACTATGGTTTTCCATTCAGTCGGCTACTGTCGATTTAGAGGACATTGATTTTCAATTCGGTTGGCTATTGTCGAATCAGAAGACTGTGGTTGTCGATTGGCTAGGTATTGCTGATCCTTATGACTGTGGTTGTCGATTTGGTTGGCTATTGCCGATCCAGATGACTATGGCTGTCGATTCAGCTGGCTATTGTCGAATCAAAACACTGTGGTTGTCGATTCGGCAGGATACTGCTGATTCAGATGATTATGGTTGTAGATTTGATTGGCAACTGTCGATTCAGCAGACTGTCTTGTCGACTCGGCAGGATATTATTCTTTCAAATGACTATGATTGTCGATTTGGTTGACTAGTCTTGATTCAGATGATTATAGTTTTCGATTTGATTGGGTACTGTCGATTCAAGAAACTATAGTTTTTTTAATCGTTTGGATTTCGTCAATTCAGGAGAATATGGTTGTCGATAAGTTTTGGTACTGTCGATTTATAAGTCTATGGTTCCTGATTTTTATGACTCTTTACGATTCAGGAGACTATGATCGTCGATTTAGTTGGCTATTGTCGATTTAGGAGACAATGATTGTCGATTTAGTTGGCTATTTATGTTTCAGGACACTAATATTGTCGATTTAGTTGGCTATTGTCGATTCAGGAGACCATGGTTGTCGATTCAGTTGGATATGTATCATTCAGGAGACTATGATTTTCGATTTAGTTGGCTATTTTCGAGTCAAGGAATTATGATTATCGATTCAGTTGGCTATTGTCGATTTAGGAGACTATGATAGTCGAATAGGTTGGCTACTGTTGAGTGAAGAGACTATTTTTGTCTTTTCTTTCAGCTATTGTAGATTCAGGGGCCTATGATTTTCAATTCATCCCGATATTGCCGATTCAGGAGACTATGGTTGTGGATTCAGCTGGCTATTGTCTATTCAGAGGACTGCGGCGGTCGATTCAGTTAGCTATTGTCGATTCAGAATCCAATGATTCTTATCCTATTACGTATTCTTTTCAGAAGGCTATAGTTCCACATTCTTTGGTCAATATGGCTGGTTATTCTCGATTTAGGAGAATATCGATATGATTGTCAATTTGGTTGGCTATGGTCGACGCAGAGGCCTATTTATTTATTTATTTATTTTTTTTTTTTTTATGATTACTGTAGATTCAAGATACTATGGTTTTCGATTCAGTTGGCTACTGTCGATTTAGGAGTCTATGGTTGTCAATGCGATTGCTACTGTCGATTCAGATGCCTATGGTTTTTAATTAGGTTGGCTATTGTCGATTCATAAGAGTTTAGTAGTCAATTCAGTTGGCTACTGTCGATTCAGAAGCCTATGGTTTTGTTTCGTTTGGCTATTGTCGATTTAGAAGCCTAAGGTTTTCGATTTAGTTGGTTTGGTTGACTACTGTCGATTCAGAAGCCTATGGTTCTCGATTAGGTTGCCTTTTGTTGACTCATAAGACTTTGGTTGTCGATTCAGTTACCTATTGTCGATTCAGAAGCCTGTGGTTTTCGATTAAGATGCCTATTGTCGACTCACAAGACTTCGGTTGTCGATTCAGTTGGCAATTGTCGATTCAGAAGCCTATGGTTTTCGATTAAGTTGCCTACTGTCGATTCATAAGACTTTGGTTGTCGATTCAGTAGGCTCTTGTCCATTCACAAGACTATGGTTTCGGATTCGGTTGGATTGGTTGGCTATTGTCGATTCAGAAGCCTATTGTTTTCCATTAGGTAGGGTACTGTCGATTTAGGAGACTGAGTTATCATTTCGGTTGGGCATTGTCGATTCAGCAGACTGAAGTTGCTGATAAAGACGACTATAATTTTTTTATTCTGTTAGCTATTGTCGATTCAGTCTGAAGTTGTCGATTCGGTTGGGTACTGTCGATTCAGAAAGCTATGGTTTTCGATTTGGTTGGCAGACTGAAGTTGTCGATTCGATTGGCTATTGTCGATTCAAGATAATGGTTCTGGATCCGGTTGACTACTGTTGATTCAGAGGCGTACCGTTTTCGATTCGGTTGGTTACTTTCGAATCAGAGGACGATGGCTGCCGATTCGGTTGGCTATTGTTGATTCAGAAAACTAAGGTTTTCCATTCAGTAGGATAAAGCTTTCGATTAATTAATGAGCCACTTTCTTTCAGTTAATGTTTATTACTTATGGAGTTTCTAATGTTTAGTTAATGTCTATTACTTATGGAGATTCTACTCCAGATTCTAATGACTGTAGGAAAATTAACATTCAAATGTAAATCTGGAAGAATGACTGATTTAGCAAGATAAAATGTTACCACGAAAACCAGAGTTAAGTGCATGAGCTGTGCTCTTACCCAACTTCATATTATATTAAAAATGGTAATATTCAGGCTACAACCTTTAACTCATAATGTTAAGTGAACTAAGCATTTTGTTCCGCTATGCGGACAATTTTAGTCACAAACTTCCACTGATTAATATTGCTGAAATGTATAAGACTTTTATCTAATTGAAATATTTTTCTAATTTTGAAAAAAAACTCAATCACCTTCTCTTACTTTAATTTTGAAAGACGACAATCTCAGATTATTCTCGTATGGAGTGAGTGAATCAGTAAATAATGCAAACATTTAAAACTACTAAAGCTACCGACATGTGCAGACGACCAAGTCAATTTAGCAAAATAAATCCATTCATCTCTCGTGCATGTAACACATATTTAAATATTTTTGAATGCTTATGAATGTTTTGGTTACGTAAACTACTCCCGTTATGAATCATAATCACCGTCATCGTTAATTTTATTCGTAATACAATTTTCCTTATAACTGTCACATTGTTATACAGCGATTTTTACATGACAGAGCTTATGTAACAACCACTAAGGGCGCATCTACACACTTCATTAAAACATGTCGGCAACACACAGCGGCTGCTTGTCAATTACATATCACAAACAAGGTGAAAACAAGTCAACGACTGAACGAATCCTTGTTCACAACTGGATAAACGCAAGGAGCATTAGTAATGACTCCCAACAGGTCGTTAACTTCTTTTTCAACCTATTCGAGATATTTGTGCGATAAGTTTTTTGAAAAAAAACTCAATCACCTTCTCTTACTTTAATTTTGAAAGACGACAATCTCAGATTATTCTCGTATGGAGTGAGTGAATCAGTAAATAATGCAAACATTTAAAACTACTAAAGCTACCGACATGTGCAGACGACCAAGTCAATTTAGCAAAATAAATCCATTCATCTCTCGTGCATGTAACACATATTTAAATATTTTTGAATGCTTATGAATGTTTTGGTTACGTAAACTACTCCCGTTATGAATCATAATCACCGTCATCGTTAATTTTATTCGTAATACAATTTTCCTTATAACTGTCACATTGTTATACAGCGATTTTTACATGACAGAGCTTATGTAACAACCACTAAGGGCGCATCTACACACTTCATTAAAACATGTCGGCAACACACAGCGGCTGCTTGTCAATTACATATCACAAACAAGGTGAAAACAAGTCAACGACTGAACGAATCCTTGTTCACAGCTGGATAAACGCAAGGAGCATTAGTAATGACTCCCAACAGGTCGTTAACTTCTTTTTCAACCTATTCGAGATATTTGTGCGATAAGTTACCGACGTGTACTTGCGTTTTACTGTGGTTTGGAAGCACCATAGGAAAAACAATAATAATATACAGCAACCCAGGCTAACACACACACACACACACACAAACATATATATAGCAAAACAAAACAAAAATGAGAAAATTTCCCATCTTAAACCAAAGTCCTATTCACTCAAAAATCATAATGTATTCAAATTTATTCTAAACAGGGATCCAGCATTAAAAAAAAAAAGAGGAAAAAAAAAAGGCAAATTGGCGTTAGCATCTACCTCCTTTATACTGGAATTTCGAGGATTGTGTAACTGAATTCTATTTGTCTTCTTTGAAAGTCTTGTGTTATGTGAGTGTCGGTTTCATCGCTTTTGATCTCCCGGTGGGCCTTCACTTCAAAAGCACAGTTTCTGAAACTCTTGAATTACAGAAGGATTTCAAGAGATTTTGATTTTTAGGTGAAGGTGTTAAGTAGAAAAAAAAAAAATTCTTTGAAAGGGGTCTCAATTATGTGAGGGTTTCAGCGCTTCTACCACTTAGGTGAAAATCTTAAAAAAAAAAAATCATTTTTTTTTTTAATCGTTTCAGCGTTTGGGTTGAACAGCAAAATTCTTGAATAATACGATAAAACTCCTATATCATTTTTGGGTCTTACGTTATAAAAAATAATATAATACATGAAATAAAAATTTTAAAAACTGTGAATAATACTGTATAACAAAGAAAAGGACATGAATGATCGTGCATTTCCATAACTTTTTAAATGTTTGGCAAAACCTTAAACAATAACGACGTCTATTATTTTCGAAAGCTAAATCTATTGGTTAATATGATTTGTGTATCGCCATCCACCATTTCATCTTGAGTATCGATTTTAATAAAACTAAGGTTAATTTTTTTTTATTGTTTACTGATATAGGTAGCCTAACGACAACATCTGAATAGCTTCAAATGATTCAGTGTCAAATACTCAATTGGATTATCAAATACTGAGTTTGAGACCGCAATGTCTATTTTCGTCCTCTCATTCTGTCAATTATCTGACTTAGCAATACAGGAAGATCAATAATACCTATATATATGTGTCAGGTTTTTTCTTTCATGTTATTTTACATTATAAAATGCCAATAAATAGATATTTTTTCCGTAGTTCTTTTGTAATTCTTCTTCCTCTCTTTTTATATCGATTTATCATTTAAAGCATTTTTCAGACGAAATATTTTCAGGCAGACTTGAAATACCTGTAGGTACTTTTAAGCACGAGAAGGAAACATGACACTGCTCCTACCGGTGTTGCTACTTATACCGCTAATAATCATTCTTGAAATAGGAGACATTCGCCTTGTAACAAGTTGGTATGGGATTTTCCTTCGCTATATGTACAATTTCAAGCACAGGCAAACTCAACTCAAAATACCTTCACTCACTCGTTTGTGATCGCAAGACTTTTTTTTTATCCTTTTATTTATTTTTTTTTTTTTTAAAGACCCGTTACCGTCAGTTTTCCGTCACTCGGAAATAGAAACTAACTACTCATTTACCATCGTGCTTTCGCAACTAAAACGACCAAAGGGAAAGGCGGTTGAAGGCGCTGCCTCTCAGAAACGAAAAGCTGAAAGACGCCTTCGTCGGTCTCGCCGCTTCTCAACGCCATTGCGCGGAATACAGCCGCCATTTGGAAACGGGAGCCGTCCCTTCAGATCAAAGTTCAGGCGGACCTTTAAGAAGTCAAGCGTGCGAAATAAGTGGCAGTGATCGCACATATTTTCCAATTTCGCTATAAATTCTGTATGGTCGCATTCTCCCATCGTTTTCAAAAGTGGTTAACGTGTCATCTCTGAGCAGGGCATCATTGGTAGTGGTGGGCATGTACGCTTTACACCGAGAAGTCCACGGGTCATACTTGTCCTCACTTTCGTATATTCCAGAAAATGTCGTAACAGCTGAATAATAAGAAAAATAAGGTAAAACTCCAAGATAACAGAAACGAAGCATTACAGACCCTGTGTCGCTTTGCCGTACGCGAAAACCTTGCTCTGGAAGACTTCTTATCAAAATAAAATTAAGAAGAAATAGGAGGTCAATTACAGATATACAGAATGTGGTTCATGATAACAATTGTAAGGAACAGTTTACGGAAGAGGGAGAGAGACAGAGAGAATAAAGATTCGTTCGAATGAAAGAACTGGCGACGCAAAAGCAATAGCGGGGCGCAGTTGACAAACAGCAGGGAGGCAGTTCTGTGAGAACAGCGTTCGATATGAGACAACTCCAACTTTAAAATGGAATGCAAACCGAGCTAACCACATCAAGTATAGATTTTCTCCTCCCTTCCCCCCTCCCTTCCCTTCCCCCTCCCTCCACCCCCTTTTCCTCAAGAGCTATTTAAGGAGGCAAAGTATCTTTGATTCCCGCCTTGTATAATCTCCGATGGAATTCGGTAACCAAACAGTCATTCGTTGAATTTCTTTCATAGGTTTCTTTTCTGTTGTGTATTTTCTTCATCGGAGTTAAAACCACGAATGGTTTTTTGCAAGTACAACATAATCAATCTTATATTTACCAAGATCTCACAATTCTCACTAAGTAAAAACCTATTTCGGAAACGGCCGCTTGTGACGGAGAGATGTGTGAATAAAGCTGTTTAAAGAGGGATGAAGAATTAAAATTCATAAATGAAATCATCCCTCATAATACTGCCCATAGATTTATTGTTACAACAATACTCTGGCGCAAATTTCTTGTTGAGTTTATTTAAGAAATTCGTGCTGCGACGCAAGTCTAAATAAATTAATTAGTCGTTAACTGATCAGTCAACGCAGACATACGTCGCAGAAACTACGGTCTTCAAAGAAATATCATGCTTTAACTGTATAATATTCAGAGACATATAATCGGCTGCATGTAGAACCATCATACTGAAGATCTAAAAGAATTTTCTCTATGTGAAATTCAGCCTACTGTATTTATCATCGTCAGTGAGTACTAGAAATATTATATAACAAACTCTCAACAAGAAGGCGACACGGAAAGCAACCTTATCTTATTTATATACCTTTTCATGTACGTTCTAATTATGAAATTCTTACACAAAATTTGATGTAGATAAAAACCGTGACTCAACCTTTAAAAATATTCAACTTTTTAAAAGTGAAAACGTTTAATGAGAAAAGCTGTTCCTAGGTTTGCGTGATATATAATATTAAGTGATATCTAATATTGGAAGAAAATATCAAAAATAAAAAACCTCAAAGAATTTAACTGAATGATAATATCCGGTAAAGGTTTAAATAAATAATTTTTCACTTGTTTCGCAAAACTTTGGCTCTGTTAGGAAGTATTAGTATTGTTCCATTTCTATGCATTATAAAATAACTAGAATAAGCTGTGAACATATTCTCAGCAGAACTGTCCAATATGCTATGATTTTACGTCATGATTCAAATGACATCAGGTTTACGAATGACCTTGGAATATTTGGAAAGGAAGCATTTTGAATGCTTTCGCAATAGAAGTATCTGATACTGAATTTACACATCAGTTTTGGTTGGAAAAAAACAGCACGATTTTGACGAATTTGAAAATATTTGAATATTTTAATATTTAAATATTTGAAAATCAGGCATCGCGAATACTTTCTTCATATGAGCATTTGATACTGAACATACTGGTCAGTTTCGGCACCCCGCCGTGCCCGTTTTCCAGCTAGTTTGTATTTAATTCATCATAATATATTTTAAAAGAAAATTTTGAGTATGGCATACTTTTCATTATAAATCTTAGGTTTAATGATTCACGAGGCGTTTCATTTTCTGATGTCTCGTTCCGAAATCAAATGATTTTAACATACGTACAGAAGAGCATGACCATAATGGCAATTAATACCATTAATGTTTACGATAAACAGATAAACTTCCACGTCTGGGCAATGACAATCAAGAGTAATTAGCAATCGTTGATGTACTACTACTATTACAGCTGTTATTGATGCTGTCAAAAATATTGTTATAATTCAAAATTACCGTCTACGCAGTCATATACATAAATACATTTTATATATATATATATATATATATATATATATATATATATATGTATATTATATAATTGTATATATGTGTACTTTTGTGATTTTATTTGATATCAAATACATATATTCTTCCTTGACAACGAGTTTCTTTTATAGGATTTACCAGGCAACACAACTTGAATCATAACAACATTTGATATATCAACACTTGCTATTTATCATTAGGCATACGTACACTATCTCTGTATCATATATCACTGGATATATATATTAGGACATGTTACAAAATACATTGACAATTGGGAGTGGTGCAATATTCATTAACATCACAATGGCAAACCAATGATTTAAAACACATTGTTCTTGGGGTTATTAAAATCGATATTAGCTCTTCCCGTCGAATAATTTGTCAACAACTTTTTTCATATCCCCTTATCATTTTTAGAGCGTTTTCATCTGTTACTAAAATGTTTAGGTATCTGAATAATTTTTTACAGAACGTTTCACGAACTTGACCTAACAAGATAAATAATTACGAGTAACATGTGTACATAATTATATATATATATATATATATATATATATATATATATATATATACTATATATATATATATATATATATAATATATATATATATATATATATATATATATATATATATATATATATATATATATATATATATATATATATATATATATATATATATATATATATATATATATATATATATATATATATATATATATAATGTATGAGTGTTATATAAACATGAAACAGAGAGAGAGAGAGAGAGAGAGAGAGAGAGAGAGAGAGAGAGAGAGAGAGAGAGAGAGAGATTTTCAACATACGACATATACCTAGAATAAGTCATTACATTATCTTACACCACAGAAGCAAAATACTGCAAATAAATGGAACTTCGTCATCCAGTGAATCAATTCCATTTAGTGTAGTTTAATGTTAGGAATGTTTCTGCACTCGGGAGTAAGTTTCATTACGGTTATTTAACGAGCTGTCGGGTTACTTTCAGTGGGTATTTGTGTCATTCCAGCTTCGTGATTATTGTCAGTTTCAACGTGGCAGGTATTTGAATTAGCTCTTTTGCGCGCGCGCACATATACATATGTATATACATAAATATGTGTTTATGTAATATATATATATATATGTGTGTGTGTATGTGTGTGTGTAATATGTGTGCGTGTGCGTGTGGAAAAGAGCTAATTAAAATACCTGCCACCCTGAAACTGAGAGTAATCATGAAGCTAAAATGAAATAAATAACCAATGAAAGTAACCGACAGTTCCATTAAATAACCGTAATGAAACTTACTCCTGAGTCCGGAAACATCCCTAACAATAAACTACACGAAATGGCATTGATACACTGGATGACGAAGTTCCATTTATTTGGGGTATATTACTTCTGTGGTGTAAGAAAATGATTCTATTACTATTGACTTTTCTTCTTTTGCCGTTTCCTTTCGTCTAGAGACAATGCAACTGTTTATAGAATTTCCTATTATTATTCACGTTATCCTTGTTCTTCAGTGCTTCGCTATTCTCAGTTTGATATCTTAAGTAAGAGAGAGAGAGAGAGAGAGAGAGAGAGAGAGAGAGAGAGAGAGTTAGGTGACTAAAGTTCCGGTATATTAATGTAAGCACTAAACTCTGGATTTAAAGGCATTATCATATCTAATTACACTTACAAATGGAATTTAACAATACTCGTTTTTAGAACATTTCTGGAAACAATTCCATGTTATATAACGTTGATTCCCGGTAAATTCACGCACTGAAAAGTAGTGATTAATCTGCCGAATAATGACATGCAAGAAAAATACTAAATAGATTATCAGCTGGTATAAAAGCCAAATTAATTATCACCAGTCCCATTTAATGCTGTTCTGTTACTGATATTACTTTTTGTCGATTTCGTTTCTGTTTGTAAAGAGGAGAAGAGCGCCGAGTGTCGCTTGGTAATGCTGCAATTAAACACACAATCTAATTTCTATTCCTACGGGGTAAAACAATTTGTAAAAATTAATACGCACCATTTATAAGGTATACATATACAATTGTATATATATATATATATATATATATATATATATATATATATAATATATGTATATATACAGATAAATATATACACAATATATATATATATATATATATTTATATATATACTATATATATATACGTATATGTATATATACAGATAAATATATACATTTACAATTTTTCTATTGTTATGCAGATTTTGTTAATCACTTTCACGAAAATAACATAAATTACTGTAACTAAGAATTACCGGAATCTGTTAGGATTATCTGGAAATGATTTGCGGGCCAGAATTAACTGAAGAATAAAACTGAATGCAATAACGCCAAAGCAAAAGCAAAGGCCTCCCCGACTGTGGCCAACAGCATCTCCAGCGTAAACGTGTTCCAGTCTGACTCTGTCACTGGAATGGCGGAGTTCTATTTTCCAATCAAAACGTTTCATTATTACCGCTTTATGGATTTTCCTCACGCTAACACTAATTTAAGATTAAATGCCATACACCTACTACGATGATCTTAAATGATAATAGTGATAAAATCATTAACACTTACGTATCTTAAGCTCTGGTGATTATCCTCCTGGTTGTCACTGAAAAGAACAAAATTGAAATGGACTTATAATTTCTGCCAAATTGATATATAGAGATTTATATACTGCACTACACGTAAACGGTATCGCGCATTCGCACACGATATAGGTAGAAAGCTACAGAAAGGAAGACAGAGATGGATAGATGTATACACATGATCATTTTAATATGTATATTTAATATGTATATATTAAATTATTACACAAATATATATATTTATAATATATATATATATATATATGATATATATATATATATATATATATATATATATATATATATATATATATATATATATATATATATATATATATATGGGATACAGGCAAGACTGCTAATCAGTCTGTTTCCACTGCCCTCTTATTTTTATAGATCTTTTATATATCTTTAAATATATTTATATAGTCACCAAACAGCACGTGACAAATATGTACGTAAATAGCCACATGAAAGGTCTTTAATTTTTCACCTTTCATGTGGCTATTTACGTATATAATAATATATATATATATATATATATATATATATATATCTATATATATATATATATATATATATATATATATATAGATATGGATAGATAGATATAGATATATATATATATATATATATATATATATATATATATATATATATAGTTTTATTTACATACAAACGTGCATTTATAGGCCGGGAGACTACTCTTTAAAATTAGAAGAAACTTACTGTTTATCTATCTATCTTTGAATCTATGTAGTTCATTACCATATTATCAAATTAAGTGACATATGAACAATTACTTTCAAAGAATGAGAGGAACCTTTACTTTTAGAAATATACAGAATTCAATTGAAGGAGGTCATGTAGAATTTCCTGCAATTACCAGACAGATATACATATCGTTATAGAAGGTTATAAATATATGCAGAAAAAAGGAAGAGAGAGAAGAGAGAGAGAGAGATAAAAAAGGAGAGAGAGAGAGAGAGAGACGACGATGAGAACGAACGATGGAGAGAGAGAGAGAGAGAGAATAGGCACCAAAAATCTTTTAATTTCGTTTTTGTTTTATCATTTTGTATATATTCAGTTTAAAGAACTTCAAATTGAGATGTACTAATGCAATTACATAACACAATTAACCATCAACCTTTTCTAACGACAGCTTCATTGGTGTTAGTGATAAAACTGCTATAAAAACCAATATGGTTACTGTGACCATTATTATTTCTCGGCAATTATACTTTCCTCTTTGCACATGTGTCTTAAAAACAATTATAGGGAGAGATTCAGCCACAATGATTTCCTAGTGGTATCGCGTTCTTTACTACTCAAAAATCAAAAGCCGGCCGGTTGTAAAATAATAATCAACTGTTCGATTAATTTCCCTGGATAAAATCATATAACTACACATCTTCTACACGCGCCCCGATACACAAAAAGACAAACACACACACGTACGAACTCTGTATATAATATATATATATATATATATATATATATATATATATAAATATATATATATATATATATATATATACACATATATCATATATATATTATATATATATGTATATATATATATATATATATATATATATATATGTATATATATATATATATAATATATATATATACTCCATCTTAATCAGTTGCGCTTTTATTTTCCTTAGTGAACGTCAGTCGATTTATTTTATATTTCCAAGAGGAGATTGTGGGCCGTACAATAAAATTAACGAAAAGTACACAATCACTGAAAATTCTATTAACTGTTATATTATCACTAATTGCACATAAAAATTTTTTTATGTGAAATTCATCTCTTTCCTTCCACATATGTAATTAAATCAAAATGTTTTTAGTTTATGTTACTGTACGAAAACAATCAACTGTGTCATGTCAAACAATGAGAACATATGTACTTTGATTATAATTATACGTTTTCTGACGCCTTTCTTAAATATTTCTGAATCAAAAGTGAATAATGTCTCTTACGTTATTTCTTTTAAGATTCGGAAAACACGAAAAAATATTATATATATATATATATATAGAATAAAACTTTCAAAGCATTTCGTATGAAAATCATTGGTTTGTACTACTCCATGATATGCTGTTGAAAAGCTGTTAAATGCTGCTGACTTAAAATCGTAAGACTTTTATAAGGAATACTTCAGCCTGTCTGTCCGTCACGGTAGTTCGTGCACTTGTACCTTATCACAAGCACCTGAAGTATAACGTGATATATACATATATATATATATATATATATATATATATATATATGTATATATATATATATATATATATATGTATATATATATATATATATATATATATATATATATATATATATATTAATGTGTGTGTGTGTATTCCCAGCCTATCTGAGGTTATACATTAGTACTTCTACCATTATATATATATATATATATATATATATATATATATATATATATATATATATATATATATATATATAGTATATATATAATGTGTGTGTGTATTCCCAGCCTTTCTGAGGTTATACATTAGAAACTCTACCATTATATATCTATATACAGACATATATATATATATATATATATATATATATATATATATATATATATATATATATATATATATATATAATCATTGCCAGCTTTTCAAACATTACACATAAGTACCTCTCTCCTCCCCCCCTTTTTTTTCCTTTTAATCAGAGCAGTTTATGGTACGTACATTTGTAAAAAATATTTTGCCTTCTCATATTTCCTTACATTATTCTTTGAAGGCATAACGTTGTTTACAAAAAAACATGTCTTTAGAGGGCCATTTATTTCTCGACTTGCAAAGTACTATTTCTGAATATTGGTCGAAATTTTAATGTTTCTCAGTCAGTATTATCAGCGAAGGTTTCAGTAACTGCTGTTGTTAATAATGAATAACGAACAACCGGCGAACGTTGAATTGCCGCTTAGGCCATAGGTTTGTTTCTTTAATCAATGACCATACGAAACACTGCTTACTATTCATTGAATTGTTTGATACATATATTTTTGCAATTGTAAGATGGAACAATTTTCCCATGTCCTACATGTAAATATTTAATTCAATAATGTGACCTGGATATATAATTGCAATATTCTTAAATGACAATTATCAATCAACTTTACTCAATCGTGAATTGTATTAATCCTGTATGCATTAATCCTATATGTATTTCATTACTTATTGCTGAAGACTGGAAATTAGACAAAAATATCTACAACCAAATAAGTCCAAAACTTTAAAATGGAAATATCCTGTTACACTTCAGCTGAAGCGGATATAATTTCCGAAGTTAATTAATTTAAAAATCTTGTGTGTTTTCTAATGAACAGTGACACACCATAACGCCATCTTCAACTAACACACACAAAAAAAATGCCATGTCTTGATTTCGTTATATGATTATGTTTTACAATGATAATACAGAAATCTCCTTCAAAAAAAACCAAAGTAACAATATTATTGCTGTGAAACAAGAATTAAGTTTTTTGAATTTGGAATAAAATAACATACAAGGTGCTCATAAAACGGCAACTCGGACTGCATGATCAGATTAAAAGGGATACTTTGCAATAACGAAATTCCTTCAATGTTACATTATTTTTTAGAGCGTATTCATCCATTGTTAACTATTTGGTCTAACATAAAGAGTAAAAAAAGAAATGAAGGCATTTTCTTCTCCCCTTAAAGATGGCAGTCAATGTCCCTTGTTTCAAAATTCAAAATTCAAAATTGATAATTTTGTTGACGCAAGGAGCTCAGGATGGTCGGAGTCCCTTACTTACAGTCTTCCAAATTTTAATGAGAGACGATAATACTGAGAAAATACATCCAGTACTTCTGCTCTGGTAAAAACTCTAAATGCCTAAAGTCGCTTTTCGGTATGGAAATGTTAACTGAAGACACGTATAATTTGGTTACATACGAGGAAAGCTATTTATTACTTGCAATGAATCATGGACATCAGGAATACTTAAGAATTAAATCTCAGAGTCTTCGCGATCGTCAACTGTAAAAATCTACTTATGGTGATTAGCAGTTAATCCTTTTACATTTTTGTTGTGAAATAGCAGAAATGCTGGATATTTCAATATAAATAATAAGGCTCCTTTAGAGGAGTTGGGTGTGTTGATGACGACAGTGTAATAAATCAAACATTGTGTGTGTGTTTATTTATATATTATATATATATATATATATATATATATATATATATATATATATATATATATATATAGATACATATATATATATATATATATATATATATAATATATATATATATATATATATACACATACACATAATACGTATATGCGTGTATATGTGTGTTATAAATGTCCTAAAGTGGAATATAGTTGTCCTCTGCACACCTAACTCATACTAAATAGCAGTAACATTTTTAACAAATAATTCAACGTTTCTATGAGCCTCGTATGAATCCAAAAGGAAATCATCGCTTCTTAGTTGTGTGCATTAAAAAAATTTAATTTTCTGTGTAGATCTACTAGTCGGTATGTTTTGATGCGAGTAACAACACTTTTTTATTTTTCTTTTAATGACATCCGATTTTCTTTTGCTTTCTTTTAGTTTTTAAGAAAAGAAAAGTCGAGAGAAAAAATATGACTTCATAGCGGTAGTGGTCATCCTCACAAAAGATGAAAGCTAAGAGTTACATAAACCTCGACATAAAAATTTGTATAGACTTTTATGAGGTTGCAGAGGTGCCAGTTAGTGTAGATTTCAAAGTCCATTCAGTTTACAGGCAAAATCATATAATTAAGGATTACGAACCTTTCTAACAAATAAACAGTAGCTACCGTCTCTTTCATCGATGGCAGAAGACTACTGAATATCTTTAAATATTTATGAAAATTTGTAACGTGACAAAATTTAGGAATTGGAATGTCAAATAACTGAACTCTCGTTCTCGTGATTCCGGACATGGGTAATTTCATTGCATTTTTAAAGATTAAAGGTCGCCCCTCCTCAGATGGAATAATTGATTATTCCCAAGAAAAAGGTCACAGAGATATGCATATATGTCTTATATTTATGGAGAAGCTATATTTAAACGTGCATAGCTTGTTTCCCCACAGGTATATAGATCTATTCAAGATTTTTGTTATTAGTGTGTTGGAAAGTTGGAATTCTGCATTTATCACTTCAAAAGCTTCTAATTTTTATGAAAGTGTTTAAGTAAGTTTTTTTTCCCGATTAGTTTAGCAAACAGTGCATTTTCAAAAAATGTTGTGAAGGTGACCATGATTAAAAAAATCTGATTTTCAAGTTGCTTAAGAGTATTATTAGTCATCCCATGCAGTAACTTATTGTATGGAGATTCTTATGTATAAAAAATAATGTCCTATAATTGTATTTTTTCCTCCTATGTCGGGACTGATTAGCGAAAGGAGCATTGGTTTATGACACTCTGACTGCAGTAATGCCTATTAAAGCTGTGTAAAATTTTCATATTTTTTCCGCGGGATTTCAATAAAATTTTTTTTTCTATTTCCATGTTGTTCGCATAATGATTTATGGGAATATTTCATGGCTAAAATAATCAATATAATGAGTTAACTTTCCTAGATATTGTTTAAATATATATATATATATATATAGATATATATATATATAGATAGATATATATATATATATATATATATATTTATATATATATATAGGATATATATATATATATATATATATTTATTTATATATATACCCAACTGATATTTCCGAGCATACACACGCTACATTATATATATATATATATATATATATATATATATATATATATATATATATATATATATACACGTAGAGCTGGTATACTTCTTTAAAAGTGTTATTCGCATACATCGCTCTTATCCGTTGCAAGAACAGATGTTTGTATTACGGCTTAACTAAAACTACTGTAGAATGTTGTTTATAACAAAGCCTGATGAACCGTAACTTGTAATTGAATCAATGTAATTAAACAATATCTAGGAAAGTTAACTTCATTATATTGATTATTTTAGCCATGTAATATTCCTATAAATCATTATTGCGAACAACATGGAAATAAAAATATTGAAATCCCGCGGAAAAAATATGAAAATTTTACACAGCTTTAATAGGCATTACTGCAGTCAGTGTGTCATAAACCAATGCTCCTTTCACTAATCAGTCAGTTCCAACGCGTAAACAATTCCGACATAGGAGGAAAAACTACAATTACAGAAAATCCATTTTTTATATATAAGAATCTCCATACAATAAGTTACGGCATGGGATGACTAATAATACTCTTAAGTGACTTGAAAATCAGATTTTTTTTATCATGGTCACCTTCACAACATTTTTTTAAA
>NC_087209.1:35294953-35312453 GCF_015104395.2 Macrobrachium nipponense | reverse complement strand
TATTATATCTTTGTTGGGATAAGAATCTAATGGACAGTTCTTTTAATGGTTCAGTGGTCCACAGTTTTCAAAAGTATCACATCTAAGGAAAGTGTTTATCACAATTACTAACATCGTTATTGGACATCATTACATGTATGTTAATATATATTCATATTTGTTCAGATATAACAATGTACAAACACATGTATTAGTATATTAGTATGGGTGCTTATATATATATATATATATACATATATATATATATATATATATATATATAAATATGTCTATATATATATATATATATATATATAATATATATGTGTATATGTATATATATATATATATATATATATATATATATATATATATATATATATACATATATAAGCACCCATGCTGTATACGTGTGTTTGTACAATGTTATATCTGAGCAAATACGAATAAATATTAACGTACATGTAATGATGTCCAATAACGATGCTAGTAATTGTGGCAAACACCTTCCTTAGATATGATACCTTTGAAAACTGTAGACCACTGAACTATTAAAAGAACTGTCCATTACATTCTTATCCTAACAAAGATATAAAAGCAGTGTGCAACCTCACATTGGCAAAGTTAATAATTTAATATCAAGAAAATAGTGATAAGAGTCAACAAATAATTATAGATTAGATATGGATTTAGATAACCCTTTAGAACATTCATTTGGGAAATCAATACTGCTATTTCGCCACTGACTCAATTTGAATGAATTTCCATAAACACACACACATATAGTATATATATATATATATATATATATATATATATATATATACACATACATATATACATACATACATACACACACATACATACATATATATATATATATATATATATATATATATATATACATATATATATATATAGATATATATATATATATATATATATATATATATCCAGCAACCAGTAAAAAAATAATTACAACAATTCACAATAATTACAAAAATTGTATGGGCCAACATAGTCTGGTTATAAATATTAAAACCTAAGCTCTGAGAAACCAGACGAAATATGTATGAATAAACAAGTACAATTCACACATTTACCGAAAACTTTAACAAACGGGTCATTTTAATCAAATATTAAGAACAAATTATTATATTTGTTTCAAGTAACGTGAAGTTAGTAAACACCCTTTTCATGAAATTTGCTACAATATTTTGTAAAGCTGTCAGCCTACTACATATTTCTCCTTACATAAATGGCAAGGAAATTGATTGCTGTATGCCTCCTTATAAATACGTTACATACAATGAGACTTTTTAAGTGTGACTTTAAAATACTTAATGTTAGAATGACATTTTTATTATCATATCGGAAGTATATTTTTTTCTGGTGAAGGGAAAATACAACGGTCTGCAACCCTCCAAAAATAAAGTAAACCTGATTTTCAGTATCATTTCACTGCCGGAACTTTAACACATGGAGGCATAGCAATAAAAATTCAAAATCTTAATAATATAAGTTAAGTGATTTGAGGTGTAAGGACAGGTATATAAATGATTACATGTGTGTAAAAATATTTATATATAATTACTATATAAAAATATATTTATATATCTTTAGTAATATATATATATATATATATATATATATATATATATATATATATGATATATATATATATATACACACACACACACATATATATATATATAATATTATATAATATATATATATATGTATATATATATGTACATATAATATATATATATATATATATATGTATATATATATATATATATATATATATATATTATATATATATAATATATATATATATATATATATATAGACAAAAACCTCGCTCATCCGCTCTTATCCCTCCTGCCCCCTGGCTTTAACCACACTCTTGGTGCGAAAGGGTCTGCCCCCTTAAAATCACAAAAGTGCTTTGAATGTGCTCGCAGTGCGAACATCACTCTGTTGCGGGAGCAAATATTGATAACCACTGCTACGCCTGATGAGTTTTCAAATACATTATGTGTGCAACTGAATGATGTGTCCCGATTGCCTAAACGTCAGCGCCAGGGAGTTAGGGAGAAGGGAAGTATTAGTCACTTTGACTTTAGTAGTTATGCTAATAAGACATTCATCTAAAATTACATTACCAACGTAACTGAAAGTACATTTACTATATTCAATATTACACTTCAGTTTATTTTAGAACGTAAGTGCCCACTGGACATAACAATACCGATCGCAATTTAAAATATTTATCTAGTAATAACTTCATGGCCATACTTGTATTATTTATTGAAAATATATATTGACACAAATTAGCATAAACGACGCAACCACCATTGACAATCCAAAATTAATAAAGGTAAAGCAAAGCTGTAGTATACATTTAACTTGAGAGAGAGAGAGAGAGAGAGAGAGAGAGAGAGAGAGAGAGAGAGAGAGAGAGAGAGAGAACAATGTAATCTTTAATAAAATGTTAAGTAGTATGTACAGGAAAATTAACGTTACTGGTGATACTAAATAAGGAACATTATATACAGCGATAAAAATATTAAACATCACTTTAGTGCCTTGAATCCACGACATAATTGTTTATTTCCAACAGGAATATGTAAATAAATGGTCTATTTATTTACATATTCATAGCAACAGATTTCAAAATATGATATCAATGCAATTTACAGTACTGCTCCAGTCTGTAAATAATTGCTCCAGTTTTCTAATTCCAGTCTTCCTTGTCAAGCTAAGGATATTCTAGGCTATGAAACTTCTTGCCCCAGCTTAGGCTATGAAGTTTTGAAACATATTGTAATTAATTTAAGGAAGTTGAACGCTTTTTTGGTTAATTTTCATAGTTTTACACATGTCAACGGTATATGATTGAAGCTGCATCTTACAATAGTCATATAAGCAAGCTTAGGCAAGGCTTTGGCATAGGGTAGCATAGTTTAAGCATATGACTATTCCTTCGCTAGTATTTAGAAATATTCAACCACCCTTTCTAACTATTTATGCAGATTATTGAAACTTTACTGTATGTATACATATATACGTATATATATATATATATATATATATATATATATATATATATACATATATATACATACGTGTCTATATATTTAATAAATATTTATGTATATATAAATAAAAAATAAATAAAATAAAATATATATATATATATATACATATGTATATATATATATATTTATATATATATATATATATATTATATATATATATATATATATATATATATATATTTATATATATATATATATATATATAACAAACACAATATGATACTAATATAAATCATACACTCAAATATATATATTTCATTTATATAGAACTTACAGACTCAGTAGATAATTTACACCTACTTCGAGAGCTAAACTTCATTCACTATCGACAGTGGAAAGAAACTATGGTTATCAAGATGTGTTTAACACTAAGAATAAGCTTAACCAGACTCAGCATTACATGAATTTGGAATTAAAAAAGATAAGTTAATTGCGGAAAACAGAGAACTCCAATCATAGAAAAAATATTTATGTAAACATAAAGAAAAATTATGGAAAACTTACACCAAATAATAAAATAACGTATTTCCGTTTGTTTGACTTGAATGTAATCGGAGGTATATTTATTTTATATATGTATGCATGCATGTATATATATATATATTATATATATATATATATAACACACACACACACACACATATATATATATATATATATATATATATATATATATATATATATATATATATATATAAGCTATTTATAGTTTCGAAATTAAATTTCGTTTGGATTTTCTATACGTTCTTTCGTGTTCTAGAAACGTTTTAATCTTAACTTTCTTTTATTTAATCTTATTTATCATAATACATCTATGTTCAAAATTATTGAACGGCATTGGGATTGACTCAGAACAATTATCTAAATTATCAAGACTTGGTGTAGTTAACATTCAGCTTTCAGTGATAAGCAAAATTATTTGATATTTTAGTTTCAATATATGAAATCAATTATTTGCACTACATGAAAAATACCCTCAGCGTTAAATTCGTCACAAAGGGAAATATTCACTTAGCATTCAGCGAACGAAGCCGTCTCAAGTTGCATATCGTCGCCTTAAGTAATAATCTATTTCCGTTTCATAGATATAGTTTATACTGTATTCATATGCATACTTGTAGATATTATGTATCATAGACGTTCATTTTATTCTCGCCGATAATTGGTCGTGTGGTATTCTATTAGAGGAGGTCGCGTCCTTCTGTCTCCCTTCGTTAAGGAAATTTGTGAACAAACAAGTCAATTGTTTTATCAAGCGGTAGACATAGACCACAGAAAGAGGCCAAACGAGAGCCCTAGCACCTGAATTAATTAACAAAGACGAAAAAACAGATTCTTGTAACAAAAGAGAAAAGTCCGAATTTAATCAAAGTCTCCCTTCCCGTCGCCCTCTTGCATGCAAGAAGGGCAGGGCAGCGCGGCCATCCGTACAAAGCGCCACTGGAATGCGGCGGCCACTCCCGGAACTATATTAAGAGAGTTCGTTCGCCAATAGGCAGCCAACCAGGTACGGCCACGTTTTCAACCCTCTCCATAATTTTTGTGTTCGCTCAGTTTTGCGAATACAGAAGGGCATTAGATGCACGTTCAATATCCTTGACTCTCGCTGCTTCCTTTCGGAAAGGAAACTGATCACGATTTCCTTTGCATTCGGATAAGTTATTTCTGTTTGCAAAATGGATCTGATGCTGGAGTTCGTCTGCAAGTTTAATCCCTCACTCCCTGGCTGGTTATGGGCCGACCCTCATCACCTGTGGCTGTGGGGGCGGAGAGAGAGAGAGAGAGAGAGAGAGAGAGAGAGAGAGAGAGAGAGAGATGTGAAACTAACCCCGCCAACATATATCACTAATGACAATAACCCCCAAACCCCTCAATCGTCCATTTGTACATGGAAACAGGGATGAGGGAGAGGATGGAACTTTTCGGAGAGGGGGAGGAGAGGAGAGGGGAGAGAGGGGATTTCAGGCCTTGCTGATTTACTAGAAACGAACGGAACGGATCCCTGGACGTTCCAAGTTTCGTGGAAGTAGAAAAATAAAAATAAAAATAAAAATGAAACAGAAAAACTGAACAAAACCCACACGAAATCACAAGAACATTCGGAGCTGCTCCCATTCGTCGGCCGATAGTCTGACCCTCCGATGAGAAACCTGACGCATCCAATTCTCTTTCAATATTTTTCTTTTTTTATTCTGCAATTCCATAAAGCGAGGACATATCCCTATGGTAGATAGCGTGTTGTGTTTGTAATTGCAGATTAAGATTCCATTGCCTTTCCTTCAGATGAATTGCATCCTATATGCCTCCGCTAATTTCGTCCCAGAATTACATAACAGGGAACAAATATCACGTCTCCCCTTTTCATTTTTCTATGAAACTATCAGAATGAAAGGATACACGAATTCCTGAAAGGAAATGACCACGTATGCCTTTAACTGCGTTGTTTACTGCTTTCCAACTTCGTGTTGCCCTTTTCTGAAATGTATAATGAATTTTACAAAGGCATAGTTCATTGTCCAGGCAATATTATAAGATTTCACATTAGCAAATTTTTCACTGAAATTTGGCACAGTTCAACCGAAAAGAAATATATAAATAAATAAAAGAAAAGGATTCTTTCACTAATTACCACCTACGTTTATATATAGTGAATTAGCTTAGATCTTTACATATCTTTTACCATCAAACTACCTTATACACAAATGCTCAAACATTTATATATATATATATATATATATATATATATATATATATATATATATATATATATATATATATATATATTACATTATTATATATATAGATATATATTATATTTTATTTTTTTTTTTAAAAATTACTGTGACATATGTCGACACATTAATTCTTCTCTTTGAAGGGTTAATGCTTCTAATACTACAACTGTCCATCTAACTCGGTAAATAACATAAGTCAAGCTGAATGTCTTTCCACTTATATAAGCATTCGTTTTTCACTTTGCAAGTTAATCTATTGCAGACCTCTTGCTTGGCTATATATATATATATATATTATATATATATATATATATATATATATATTTATATATATATATATATATATATATATATATACTTGTATGCTTTAAAAATGACAGTAGATGCACGTGACGTCATTAAATAAGCGAATAGGCAGAAATCCAAGAGCTTTCATCTTTACTAAAGACGAAAGCTCTTAATTTCTGCCTATCATGGTATTCGTATATATATATATATATATATATATATATATATATATATATATATATATATATATATATATATATACCATTTATACAAGGTTTATTCATCATTCACAAACTTATGCCATCGTAGGTTACAAGTAAAATGCACAGCAAACTAGTATAAACTCTACCATGCAGAGACAGACTTGAACATGTACTGTACGAATTCTCATTTCTGCATGTAAATAAGCAAAAACATACACCGATAGCTTTTTTATGCCCGGTAGCGATTAGACGCATGTCTGTGACTATTTTAAGCATAAATAAACATTCAGTAAAAACCATTTCTTTTCAGCCGTTGTCCACTAGAAATATATATATATATATATATATATATATATTATATATATATATATATATTATATATATATATATATATAATATATATATATATATATATAAAACGTATATTATATTACATCTTTCCTTATATTTGCAAGTACATTCACATGCTAATTATGCGAAGATAAATTACAAAGAGAGGTTTGCTTACACATTCAGTGGTTTCTTTCTGTAAGGGGAGTTGAGGATATACAACATTTAGGCAAACTATGACAACTGACCTTATTATGATTACCAGCATATCTGCTATTTAAAGCTGTAACGATGTAGTAGTTGTATTTTAGGTTCCAGCTGACAATAAGATATATTTAGCAGAAACTGCAGATGCCATAAACTCTACGTGTAAATAGACAAACAATAATCTCGTTAACAAGACCATAAGAGTCCTGTTATGATTATCGAATTCTCAAATATTATGAGCTGATCATATACTATAATATATATTATATATATATATATATATATATATATATAAGATATATATATATGTATATAAAATAGCTTTCTCTTTCTCTCTGTTTATATATATATATATATATATATAATATATATATATGTGTGTGTGTGCATATGTATGTATGTATGTGTGTGTGTGCATATGTATGTATGTATGTGTGTATTAAATATTAGGAAACATATTCATATATGCATTTCATGTTATTTCATTAAGATTGCATTCTTTAACCTGCTAACTGAAGTTTACCATAGCTTAAAATGTATTCAAAAATTTATGACAGATACTTTCTTCATAATTATAAAGTCAATAACAATTTACATAAATGTACATAAAAGATGACATTTAAAACTCTAGGATAACAAATACAGTTGCAAGGAAATATTGTATCTCCAGTTTCATTCAACACATATCCTCGCACTCTCTCTTTTCATAAAACATATATTATATATATATATATATATATATATATATATATATATATATATATATATATATATATATATATAATATATATGTATGTATGTATGTTCCCAATCTAATACCACTTAATTTACATCAAACTATTTGGAGAACTCTTTTTTGCTACAAATCATCTAATGCACTACATACTACTGCTAAAAATAAATAAAAGTAAAAAAAATTTGCTAATATAAAAATTTAGATATTGCTTAGATTTTATAAAAAAAAAAAGCACATATTTATTGTATATATGGTGTACAAAGAGAAATAATAAATAAATATATATATATTATAAATGAATATATATATATATTATATATATATATATATATATTTATATTATATATATATATATATATATATATATAGAGAAGAGAGAAGAGAGAGAGAGAGAGAGAGAGAGAGAGAGAGAGAGGACGGGGGGAGACAGACAAACAGACGTAGAGGATGAGTTTGAAGCGACAGACGTAAATGTGTAGTATAAAAGTGCACATTTGTCTCATTCATGAGAGGAATTTAAACGAGTTAATTCCATATATTGATGCAGCTGTACTTTGCCTCTTAAATGCTACTCTTTTTTGTTGTCCTTCCACATACATTACTTTACAAAAATTATTAGTGTTGTTACCTTCTTTACCATTACTAATTTTTGTAATTATATTTTTTAGATAACTTCTTTTCATTAACTTAACGAATTTCCATTTATAAAAGGAACTTGGAAGTAAGAAATATTAAATAGTAATACACAGGCTTGAATTAACTGTTAATATAATTCTTTTTACAAGATTATTCATTAATTTCATTAACCTATGCGCCAGACGGCTGTAAATTTTCGTTTGAGACTATTATACTATGAAGGAAAAAAGACAGTTTGCAACTGTAGTAAATACTTATGATTAATGATTTCTGGTCCTCGATATGAAATGTATACACACTTACAAAGGTATGTTTAGATGTATGAATATATCTCTTTTATTTTTCTTGTATTTTAGACGCCTCATTTATTTTAAACCTGAAAACAAATTACTTTTCCTTGAATAATGTTTAATTATACAGAAACGTTTGTACCCGAGTCTCCTTTTTTTTTTTTCACTGCATAATTTTCATGAAGATATCACTCATTTTGCTCTAGACATCTATGCATGGAGCATTATTTTCATAATCTGTTTTTTAAGCAAGATTAGGACATAATTGTTGTTCTGCTGTCTTTGTCCCTTTTTTTAAAGCACAATTATAACAATAATATTCTACTAGAATTATTTATGACTTTAAACACTACAACAACTGTAACAATAAATGCCCACACAATTTTAGTATAATAAAATTACATATTTCTTCTCTATAACTATATTCACAACGTATAATGAAATATATAATTTTAATGCCATTTTATTAGCTCACTTATTTATAATCATTACAAATAGATCATTTTCGCGCATAAAATAATGATCTATTTATTTATACGACCGACTAAAAAAACCGCAAGTGACCCATTCATGAGGTCAGCAATGAGACAAAAACAAAAATCCCTTCCGAGGATAAGGGAACCGTTTGTAGGTTCGCGTTTCCATTTCCCTTTTCCTTCCTCCACGACATCAAAGGGCAGTGCGACAAAGCGGCAAAGAACATTCTTAGGTAGCAACAAGGTTCGCGGTAATGTCGGACCAAAGGCGCCCGTCGTAAATTAGCGGAAGGCTTATTTTTTCCTCTTATGAGAGACATTGCTGCTGCAGTTTCAGTCGCTATTCGGAAAAGATCTCGATCAGGTCCTCGGAGGAGAGTCGATGGAGGTTTTCGGAGGTTATGACGAATCGCCTCTACGAACGAACCACTTGTGTCTAGGGCGGAAACGCAATTATTACTAAACAAAAAATAAAAAAAAACCTTCCTCCGCTATACCTACCACTTACTATTACTGCTACAAGTACTATTCATACTACTGACACTCTTCGGAGAATATCTACGAACTGCCCAAAAATAGACCCCGTGCTGGCATAAGGCCAACATAAAATACAGTAAAAAAAAAACAGGGAATATTATTAAGGACTGTGCGTAATTCTTACCCAACATGTAGCAATCTTTAACAATAACAACACCTTCTACTACTACACCTACTACTATTATATCTCATTATATTGTTGATACTTCTATTCCTGCCACTACAACCACTACCGGACACAACTACTGTTACTAATTCATCTACCACTATCACTAGTAGCTGAGGTATTCTTATCACTGGTGTCAATAATTTAGTTGGTGATCAATTTAAAAATAATGATAAAAATGTGTTTTGTAAAAATATAAAATAATCAACAGCATCAATAATCAATATAATCTTATTATTAATATAATTAATGTAGGTATCCATCGAGGAAAATTAAGATATAAACCTGAAAATAATAACCAGAGAGCTTCCTGCTTCCACCTGCGCACAATCCTCTTAATGATAATTTTCATGCAATAAATCTCATGAATAGAACAAAGAAACAATGACATATATTTCATTAATCGGTTTCTGAAATCTATAAACGAAAGCCTACTAGAATATTATTGTTAGTCTATTAATAATACTAGAAAGTACCTTTAATATACCTTTCATAAACCCTGGGGGTTTATGAAGAGCGAAAGTGCTTTCTCATCACGTAAAATGATTTTGTGTATTATAGTTACATTCACACGCTTTCATCTCTTAGAAAACGATTACAATAAAGGCCTTTTTCTGTGTGTGTGCGTTTTGGGGAGGGGACAGGGGGGTGGGACACACATTCCAGTGTACACCTCAGGTGATTATGAATAACTAAAAAATAATAGAATTTCATATATATATATATATATATATATATATATATAATATATATATATATATATATATATATTATATACATATAAATGCATACATGTATGAGTGTTATCACCAGCCCATTCTTGCGTGTGCACACAATTAAATTAAATACAACACACACACACACACATATATATATATATATATATAATATATATATATATATATATATATATATATATATATATATATATATATATATATATATATAGTATATACAATGTATATGCACA
This sequence comes from Macrobrachium nipponense, assembly GCF_015104395.2. NCBI lineage: Eukaryota > Metazoa > Arthropoda > Malacostraca > Decapoda > Palaemonidae > Macrobrachium > Macrobrachium nipponense. The sequence continues at coordinate 35,301,796 of NC_087209.1, read as the reverse complement.
ACCTTCGTCTAAATATTGAATTTGGTTTGCTTTTAACTAACTACAAATTGCGTATAAAGATATAGTATTCCATCAAATCGATAACCTTCCATGTGCCTTGCGATATAATTTCTGATCTATACAATACTACATTGATTGTAAAAGATCAGTTGTATTCTGTCATATTTCCGTCTCCTAGACTCCTTTCTTGTGGCGATAACTTAATACACCGATGTCCAGCAACAAATGTGAAAACTGATTTTTAAAATTCCAGAACCTTTACTTTTGCTATGATTACAAATGCAATATCTTACCAGAATCCAAACATTTACTACTAGTAAAATACTACAACTCTAACTTACATTGATTATTGGTTTAATGAACAGCAAAATTAAAGAAAATATTCTTTGTTTTAAACTTCACTTTTACCATTATTGCACTAGGAATAATTTGACCATAAGATTCAATACGGCATTTAATGATAAAACTAATAATATATTCATCCCTGTACCTCCCTCACCCCCACAAAAAATATAATAATCTATTTACCCCTTAATGAGAATTGTTTTTGTCTAGACTAGCATTTTTGAGAGAGGCCCACAGTCTCTCTGACATAAATCCAATAATTCTTTCATGCCTTTTATGCATGAATCCACGTGATTTTTTCCCGCCCGAGGCTTTCTGAAATTCCGTCATAGAATATCAAGTCGAAAAAAAAGACAAAAAAAAAAAAGGAAAAATAAAGCCTCCCGCTGCTGCTTCTATTATGATTTGTATTACAGAAATCTCTTAAATATTCCTGGTTGATCGGCGCTTGATGTTTAGAATTAAGGAATTTTCAGAGCGCCTGCGTACCTGACTGCGTAAAGTCCCCTGGTGACTGAGATTCAGGCGGCCTTCTTATTTGCCTATTGTCTCGCGGTCATCAATGCTGGAGTGGTCTTCGGAGTATTTAGGGGACTTCTTCTCATTTATGGATTTATGCTCATCACCATAATTCTTTTAGTCAACGACGCCTTGTTAAGAACTGATTACAATCTGTGTTTACTCATTCGTTTATACTGTTCCTAAAAAGTAAACCCACTTATTATTTTAATTACATTATCTTTTCGATGTTACGGCCAATTTTGCTTTATCATTTCGCCTCTAATATAGCGTACCAATTCAATATCATCTTTCTCATACAAACACCTTTATTAACGCTTTAACACATCCCTTATGGAATAAATACTATATCCATTTTAACATCACTTACGAAACGCCGACAATTGAGAGCCCATTCCTTTGTTGTCATAGGAAGCACCTTTATTTCCTTTAATGGTATGCGCATCATTAATACCTTTTTTTTATCCTGTGTTTTATTCCCTTCTAGAGGAGAATCCTTTCCCCCGTTTTCACCCGGTGGTAAATGTTCGCTTTTTGTGGGGGGCGTTCGATTTTTATCTCTGTTCCAAATATAGCAAATGTTTGCGCTTTATGTCTCGAGTACTGACTGATAGGTTATTATCAATGCAAGCTTAACCAGAATCCACCCTGGTGAATAACGCTATTAATGCTTAATAGTTTTACTTTGATGTTGAAAGCTTAGCTGTAAAATACATGCTTTTAACGCGATTATTCCTATTTGTTATTTCGATAATAATGGCGGTCATATCACGCTGATATTTGGGAAGTGATGATGTTAATATTAATAGCGACATGGCTATGCTTTTATTTATAAAGCTATTATGGTATTTTATGGTTGTCATGATGGCACAGATGATAACATTAATAGCAGTGATGCCGACGCAACACAAAAAAGCCAAAAAAGGTGTGCAAACAGTAGGAGAGTTGAGAACGTTCCATTTTTTTTGGGGGTTGGGGGGGGGGGGGTGGGGGGGGGGGGGGGGTTTTGAGGGGCAAAACAAACAAAGTTTGTCTTGTTGAGGAAGATTTTAAGATTTGTATTATGATAGTTAAATACTAAAGTTTAACGACAAAAAAAATTACAATAAGTGCAGTTGAAAAACTGAATATTCGGATTATTCTGAAACACACACACACACACACACACACACACACACACACACACACATATATATATATTATTATATATAAAATACATATATACATATATATATATATATAATAGATATATATATAATAATGTGTGGTGTGTGTGTAATATATATATATATATATATATATATATATATATATATATATATATATATATATGCACGTATATATACAATATATAATACATTCTGCACTACATTCACTGATTCCGGGAATATTGAATTTAGGCACACAGGCTGCAAAGTAACGTTACTTTCCTATGCCCTAAGGCTTAAAATCTTCGTCGATTTTACCTATATAGTAAATTAATTGATATTATGTCATCGTGCTTAATTCAATTTGCTTTGGAAATTGTGTCCATTTCTTTATGACCACATTTGTCCATTTCTTTATGACCACAAAAACAGATAGCCTTTGTTGCCGTGACACCAAAATATAGACGCAATCCTTCTGAACAGGTTTTTTTTATACAAAATGGTTGATAATATGCAAACATCATTAAGTTGAACTATTGTGCACCAGATTGGCATAAAGTAAGCTAACTAAACTTTAGGACTTTTGCATATATACTGAAATGTTAATTTTCGAAGTCTCTGATGTTTTCACAAATGATATTAGTTGTTGTGATACATGTATGAATATTTTTCTTTGTAGAGGTTCGTGTAAATTTTATGAAAAGGAATCAAAGTTAAAGCTGTTGGTATTGAAACGTAAAGTCAATTAAATTTGGCAACTGCAATTGACAGAGAAGGAATAGTACTGCTGTAATATTATTATACTTGCATTTGAAAGTGATGGCGAAGACAGCTTCAGGGTCTGGTGAGAGTTTGAATCTGTTCGAAGAAAAAGGCAAATGTGAAAGCTTGCAAAAGTATTGTTAAGATCGGAACTGAAATGCATGAAAGTAGAGCCACGAATGTTGGTGTGAATGGTGGAAAAATCGAAGTGGTTGATTTGCATATGCATTTGGTATCATACTCACTGAATCAGGGTATGATGGCAGATGAGGTGCATCGCATACAGGGTAGCAACAACGCAACATACAGGTAGCAACATCGCAAACGCAAGGATGTAATGAGAGATTATCGGGATTATTACTATTAGCTTTACGGAAGTGAAGAAAGTGTGAAATACTGTATGTGAATAAAAGAAAACCTTAAAACTGTTCAAACTAATTATCAGTGCAGTATTTGAGGAGTGAAATGGCTGAAAAAGTGAGAATACAGAAATACGGCAATATGATAAAAACTGGAGCATAGATGAGCAAAGTACCTCTGTACGTTTGAAGCAACCTGGTCATGAGGAAAGAATGAAGGTCGGCAAGAAACAATCATCTTTTTATAATACAAATTTTTAATACATAACTGTCATAATTTCTTATACCTGTTTGTCATTTCGAAGAATTGTGAAGAACAACAACACCACTAAAGTGATGGTTTGATGGAGTGAGAGTGGTGCTCAATTTGACTAGCACTTTAACAGGGGAGGTCGACAAAAGTAGCTTTCAAAATAGTCAGGAGAGGAGCCAGATTCTTTCAATTTTTTTCACACTGAATTCAACATGAATTCAACAATTTCTGAATAAATGAGGCATTTACCGTTGACTTAGTTCTTTTTTTTTTTTAATATGCCCCTTAATTAACAACCTTTCAGAGGAAATGAATTATTGGTGATGTGGGGAATGATACCTTGGCACCAGGTTAAGGTGATACTCGTTCACACCTGGACACACTACTGATGGTCTTAGCATAAACCAAGGACCATATAATGCCCTACTCACACATTGGCGCAATTCAGGGCAGCGCATGTCGTAATGGTTGGTTTTGGCGATCATCGACATCAGTCGCGGTCCTTGGGCTGAAAAAAAAATTGTCAGCAGCTCGGTCACACATTTGGGATTCAAAGCCGTGCACGTCGTAACTCCCGAATTACGACGCCATTATGATGCAATTACGAACAGATTGCCATGAATCGTAACCACGTCGCCAAGTATGGCAACACGCACTGAGTGATGGTGGATGTTTTAAATAGATGGCGCACGTTGCAATGGCAAGATACGAGTTGCGCAATCTATGGCGACGCCAATGCGTCAGTATTGCGTCATGCGCAATGACATGGTGACAAATGACAGTTATCGCAACTCACCTGCTATGTGGTGGGTGGTGTTGCACATCTGCCATTACTTGGAGCACATAGTCAACTTGGCGACGTAGTTATGATTCATGGCAATTGTTGGGGACTTGGTGGTAATTGCATTGTAATGGCATCATAATGACGAAGTTTTCGGCCATTACGACATGCCTGGTCTTGAATCGCCAATGGGCGAGTCTGGCATTATTCTGGCTTAGTCCAACACCACTAAGCCATACCAACTACATATGCACATTATAATATACATATATATATAATATATATATATATGTATATATATTATATTATTAATTAATAATATAAATATTAATTTTAGAAATAAATATATAATAATTAATTTTTAATATAATTAATTATATTATTATAATATCTATAATATTGAGAAGCCAGGTTTTTTAAAAAATGCAAACCCATTATCAAAAAAAAAAAGGTAACAGCCCCAAAATGGGGAAAAAAAAAAAAAAAAAAAAAAAAAATACAGATATCATCGACAAGGTTGTAATTCAACCAACTCTTAAGAAGATTAAAGGAAGATTATCAGCGGGAGTGACCTAAATTGGCATACCTGTGGATGGACCTCTTGGTATAAATACCATCTTTTCTGTAACTTTTCTTATTCATCTACCTGAAGAGGGAGACAGCAGTCTCTGAAATATAGTATTTTTTCTCTCTATATTTTGGTGTTTTTTATGGGCTCCTTTTATTAGATGGAATTCTGTTGTAACAGAACATTTTTACCAGTCATATATATGTATATATATATATATATATATATATATATATATATATATATATATATATATATATATATATATATATATAGCACTTGCGTTGCAATATACCTCTTTCATTGGTCTTCACAAAATTAGGATACTCGTTGGTGTCACTTTAAAGTTGAACAGTAGTATGTTATTGCGGCACGTTCACAAAACCATATTACATATACTTTTCAATACTTTGGCTTAGGACAAATATTCCCCCAAAAGAAATAACAGGGATATGACTACTTTATTCTCACCAAAAAAAGAAGTATACTGCTTTTATAATAACGACTAGTTCATTGCTATTCATGCCAGCTATCTTATTCCTTGTAAAGCATATTTTCCTTATCTTTGGAAGGTAAGGGCACACTATAAGTACATAATAAATATTGGAATCATTTATTATAACGATAATTGTTTTCATATATAGCATAGGGTTAATTTAGGGGATCCTTTCAACCCTTCCCTAATTCTCTGCCAATATTTACTAACATTTAGGAAGCTATGAACCTAAACAAGTAACATGCGTAATGTACTTGATATTTTGCAGGTGCAATGAGACTACAAATTAATCATATTTGACGTATGATTAGACAGGCATATTCATAAAGTGCAAAGCCCAATGACCCAAGCAACCTGGCGACGTTTTCTAGCGGTGACCCAAAATAAATTGCTAAAGGACAAACAGTCTCATCCGTTGAAGAAAAAATGAAAATAAACAAAAATCGTGTCAGGAAAAACTGAACCAGGAAGAGGTTTCCAAAACCTGGCTGTGGAGGAAAAGAAACCATGATTGAATCACTATGGATTTACCAATGTGACAGGTATTACAATGCTGGTTGACAAGAGGCTGAAATTCCTATGAGCTCAACGGAACAATGACTGAAATAGTGCCTATTCACAAGAGGAAGATAACTTATAGCAGCTGACAGAGACAGCAGGTTAGAGAAAAAGTTGAGAATGGGAACATTAATCAAAATGAATTTCATTAGATTACTTAATACCGAAATAGACGACAAAGGTTGACGCAACCCAAATATGATAGCAATACCTCAAAACGGGACACACACACATATATAAATATATATATATATATATATATATATATATATATATATATATATATATATATATATATATATATATATATATATATATAATATATATATATATCCAGGGTGATTCGAAATTAGAGCGCCCCCCCCCTACAGCATAAACTAAAATTGATATGGACAAAAACAAAAGTAATTCAGAACAGGTATTTATTGAAGTTTCCCTCTGAGTATTTAATATTTTGTGTGGTCTCCATCTGCCTGTACCACAGACTGCATTCTTTGGGGTATGATTTCCGCAAATCGCAAAAAAGCTGACTCAAACTCCATTTTCCTAAGCGCTTCGGTCACCTCTCTTCGCAGGTCGTCGAGGCTTGGTATACCATCATAGTTCACTGTGCGCGCTTCAACAAGATCCTTTAAGATACTACCAGTGTTTTCACACACATTAAGGTCAGGGGGGTTACCTGGAAATTCACTTAACGAGAAGAAATCGATACCACTGTTTCGAAGCAGCTCCTGTGTCTGAAGAGCCTTGAAACATGGTGCCTTATCATGCAAAAAGGTGACCTATTCAACAAAATTTAACACATTTTCAGGATCTTTGAGGAAAGGAAATACTCCACCAGTAAGCACAGTTTCTCTGAAGTATTCGCCATTCCATGACTATTCTTTTTCTTTAATGATCCACATTAACTTTTTGACTGTGAAACAGAGAAAAATTCCCAAACATTCAGGAAATTTCACAACTTGGCGATAGCGCACGTCATTACTGATATCATCCAACTTGGCAGCCCAAATGATGTCATTACGATTTGGCTTCCTGACTGTAAATAAAGAAT
>NC_087209.1:35274953-35292453 GCF_015104395.2 Macrobrachium nipponense | reverse complement strand
GTGAAAGATTGTTAAAATCTTTGTATAAAGAGGAAACTGAAAGGGAATGACGGAAATGAAACGTGAACATACAACAACAAACGTTGGCATGGATGTTGAGAGAACAGAAGCAGCGTATTCATAAAGATATTAAGCAATGATGCCATGAAAAGTGACAAAATGATATATGAAGCGAGTCGCATAATACTAGTTGAAGTAAAGAGGATAGCGGTGTGTATGCGAAAGATTTCGAAGGAAATTGGAGATTCTACGGATATCAAGGTTGGAATGCCTTTGGAGAGCGCTGAACCAACTTTCCTTATGGATGTGAAATGTGGATGTTAAATGTGAATGAAAGAAATAAGCATGAAAGCGTTGAGATAAACTGTTTATGTGTTATATGCGGTGTAAGAAAGATTTAAAGGGAAAGAAATGTGAGAGATACTTTAAGAGCTTCATCGTGGATTAATCCCTTATCCAGAAAACGTCCCCATTTCTAGACACTTCATAGACTTGCGCATGGCTTATCAGAAGCCCTTTATATATATATATATATATATATTATTATATATATATATATATATATAGATATATATATATATATATATATAAATTCACATCAGTTGATTAATTTCTCTTTCTATCTGAAGTCTTTACATCCATTCCTGCTGAATGGGTAACGTATCCCTCCAATTGTCAATTTTAGTGATATTTCTTAGAAATCAGTTTTCAATATTCTTTATCTACAGCCCTTTGTAATTTAGCTTCTCAACGTTTCTTGGTTTAATGGTGACTCAGTTCTCAGCCAAATGGTCTTTACACTTCTATCACTTAAGAACTTTACATAAATCGGGAATGGAATCATGTAAATTCATTCATTTTCAAGCCGAAAATCAAAATACTGATTCGACCTATTTTCTATCTCCTGTCCCATAAAGTCTCAGATTATTTTGAAAAAAAATATGATTTACTGATCGCTTTTTCCAATTTTTTTCGGCAGCCACATTCCTTCAAAAGTTTCTTGTGATTATCTATTTCGAGCCTGAATTCTTTAAAAGACACTATTTTGTTCGTTTGTTGTATGTTATTGTCTACAGTCAAATCAATAAAAGCTTTACGTTGCTTTCATCCACTCTGTTGAGAATTTTGTTCTCATATTTGCAATGGATTATATGTTATTACTATTATCAATGGTACTGAATTACAGGCAGATTGTTTATTCTATAGAAAATTTCAATTTGGTATGTAAACAACTTCAATGAGAGTTGCAGCTTCTGCATGCTGTATCATCTCACTTTCAATAACGTTTATTTCACATGTCGATAAAGTTTCCCAAAAAAGTAACCTGGGGCAACAGACAAGATGTCCCTGATCTCTCTAAAACCAAACTCAGTAAAACCCTGCTGCTTAAAATAATCACGAATGAGATCAAGTACATAACCTAAAACTCCTTACTTATAAACTTGTACAATAACGTTTTAATGGTTACTAGCTCAGAGGTATCTGAAAAAAATATCTTTAAAAAGTGGTCCTGGATGTAACTTTTTCTATGCAAAAGAGCATGTGGTGTGCTCAGCAGAGAAGCTTCAGGAGAAGAGGAAAAATTATTTTTTTGGTGTCAAACATTGTACCAAGCTCAACTTATTGATGGTTATCAAGTACATAATCAGTTATTTTGGTTACTACAGAATCTGAATACAGTTCTTTTTAAAACTATTGCTTTTTACTTGTTGATATAATTAACTGTACAATGCCTAATCTAAGGCTGAGCTCTGCATCTTGAAACAAAGCTTAGTAACCGCTAGAAACTGGTTTATAGTAATTTGTAAATGGCTCGTCTATACTCTCGGCAACTTATTTCTAAGAATATCGTTTCTGCGGCTTTCCTTTCAGGTTGTCTCGGAATCTTCAAGCTCTACTCGTCAAAGTGACTTTATCTCTGACTTCCTTTTTAAGGAGTTCTACTCTGTCTTCTATGTGCCATGATGACATAACTACCTTTGCAGGCAGATTTCACAAAATTAATGGAAAATCAAATAAACTTTTAGCATCACAGGATATCACTACTACAATCCATTTGGTGTTTGGTAAGTACTGTATGCTGATATTATCTTGCATTTTTAAGGAACCATTAGCTAACCCAACAAAGATCTTCACATCAGCATACCCTATGATACAAGTAAGGGGTATTATCACCATAAGTTTTTAGGACATCATAACCCTTCTTCTGACCAAATGATAGGTGGCATTATTTCTTTATCAAACCCAGATCTTCTCAGCTCTCTGTGCTGCACGGAATGCCTTACACCAAAAGGTAAAGCCAACATAAATACAAAGAATGAATAATAGCTGGCGTTAAGATAACAAGCGAATTATTTTGAAAAATAGCTAAAAACATAACTGGTCTGGAAGTGTTATTGATCTTTTGCATTAATAGTTAAAAACACCATTAGTGAGTTCTGGATAGTTACTGCACATAACGTTAGTTTGTCAGACCTTCGGATTATATTCTTTTCATAAATATTTCAATACTTCAATGTTTCCCCTCTATGAGTGCCTCTGAAAAACCCCCAAGTCCATTAAGTTCTTATCCCTATGGAATCTTCACTCTAATGAACATTGTAACAGCTAAAATGCTCGCGGTGAAAATGATCCGAATGGCGTAGTGTCTTTAAATACGAGTTAATTAACGTTTCCACACATTTGCCGTTGCCAAGTATTTCCCGCGCCGCCTTCCTTTTGTTTTCCTACATTAACACATTGGAGGGATGATGCGACGAGAAAGAAATGCCCCACTTCAAGGCAGTGCATCATTTCGTTGTACAACTAAAACATTCTGTTAAGGAAACACAATAAGTATCGTTAGGGATGAATTCATTCTGGACCAAATTTCGACATAGCGTCATTTAGAAGAGCTTGGAGAAGATCTTTGATTTTTTTTAGAATTTAGGCTGTCATGTAAAGCAATGGGGCACTGCTTAAGGTGTAAAAAGCGAGTTTTAGGTGTATATCGAAATGATGTGAAATAGAGATCCAAAAAATAAAGGAAATGGAATACAACGATTTAAAGACAGAACAGTGAGAACACCCCCCTAGTTGTACTAGGGAGTAATAAAGAGGTTGGACAGCAAGGCTGAAGTAAGGAAGCGGAATGGAGGTAAAGTAAGAGGTAAAAATGTCAGTGAAACTAGGAACCGAACGACACTTCAAACCACCTTTAGTATGTTTACAGTTGAAAAAGGGAAGTAATTGAAATGAAATGGAAAGGTAAAGGGATATGTAGAGGAGGACTATTTCGAAGCTAACGACAAGACAAGGACTTCACACACTTCAAACACTAATCAAAAGCTAATGGTAACTGTTTAGTAAAGCTATTTCTTAAGAATTTACGGATCATGTCAAGATTAGCGAACCCACAATTTTCAAGACAATATGATACCACATTGATATAAATATATATATATATATATATATATATATATATATATATATATATATGTGTGTGTGTGTGTGTGTGTGATGAAGTGTGTGTGTGTATATCAATGTGGTATCAGATTGCCTTGACAAATAGTGGGTCCGCTAATCTTGACCCCAAATTTTCCATACATGCACTTTATATTTATTGTTCATACCCCTTGCCATTTGATAGGTTGATAAAATGCTCGTGAGTAGACGTTTGTAAATACCTCTAAACATGATCCATTTTAAAGTCTTCGCTAGTTTTGCCAATAGGTTTTATTTTCTTCCACTTCCTCAACTCACAAACTTCCAGCTTAGCAGGTCGGAATCACTGTATTCATAATACATTTTTGTACGTCACTGCTACACCTTTTAAAACTTTGGAAATTCTAAGGAATATCAACCTTGAAATATAAATACAAATAGGTAAATATAAGTAACCATATCCTCCACAATTGCAACCCATGACAAAAAGACCCTTTCTGGACACCAAGAAAACCCGAAAGGTTACAATCTGCCTTAATGAGATGACCAATGAACGGTCAGGAAATGTGATGTATGAAGACGTAATGTGAACTCCCGAGGGAGATCAAAGATTCATTAGCAAAAGCACAGGAGCAGGTAATGTCTCCAGATTTCCCCTTCAGGTATTCTTTATTTCGGAAACATTTTCCTACAACTTTCCCAGATGTGATTTCTTGTATAAGTGTTGTTCATCTTTTTCCATTGCCCGTTATTTTATTTTACTGAAAAATACAAGATACAAATTTCGAGTCCAGTTTTTAAATGTAATGGAAAATTCGGCCAACTTAATTTAACTCGTATATTCTATTAATTTACATCATTTACAAAACGTCCCTTTCTTTAACTAATTAAAGCAAGTTTCGTCATAATGTCAATAACAAGAACAATGAAATGGTTCCAAATCGTAAATTTCTTTGAAAGTATACCTTTAGGCAACGTGATTACGCTGTTTATTAAAAAGCAATGTGATATGACTGACTGACGTAAGCATAGTTATGATTCAATGGTAAGAAACCAACATCAACTTTTATTATTAAAGCTGATGACCAATTTCTTTGAAAGTTTTCTTTTTATTTTATAAAATAAAATTCTGTTTTATACATAGCAATATAAACACTCAGTCCAACTTAGCATTATGTCTACAATGCCAATATTTTGATAGAGAGAGAGAGAGAGAGAGAGAGAGAGAGAGAGAGAGAGAGAGAGAGAGAGAGAGAGTTTAGGTAGCATAAGATTATTTACAATACCCTTGTAACTTATCAAAACGCTGCGCATTATCTCCGACAGTTGTTTATAAGCGGAAGATGAGTAGCAAACGACCCGGAGCGTCGACCATTCAGGCGAACAGGGAACACGTTTGACACTCGTTAATCTGATCCGTCCTCATCAGAATTATCATCATCCTTACGATAAACTGTTTATGGGAGCCAGAGGACGCCATCACAAAAGAACCACCTGTTAAAACCTGGCAGCTTTTGCAACGGGGGGAGAGGGGGCGGGGGGGTGAGGATAAGGGGTTCATTTGAGGCTTGGGAATAAAATCCGTTTTCAATAGCAACCAATCAATATTTCTGCAACGGTCGCAGCGAGTTTATGGATATATATCTTTTAGCCAATATTCCGTATGAATTTTAAGCAGCGTAATTATAAGGTAGATTGCTGTGGTATTAAACGAATGTATTACCAAGAGAGGGAATTTCAAATGGATTAGAGGACGAGATGTGCAAGTGGTAGGGATTTTGACACCGCATTTCAATGGAGGAATTGATCTGTGATTCAACTTTCCATTAAGATTAATTTGCAACAAACTTTTTGATCTCTTTCTGAGTAGACTTGAAAAACTTCAGTATACGTTTTAGATTTCAGTAAGATTCGTCGAAACAGCCCATTTTCCGCTTAGAGATGCTAAGATAACATTCGCCTATACAAAGACAACATCTCTTAGAAACCATAAATTAATTGGCAAGATGCACATGAAAAGAATTGGCAACTACCTTTTTTGGCAAATTTTTTGAAGGCTGATCTGCTTCCTAAACTGCCGTTATTTCATGACGTTTATATGAATATAATCCATTCGGCTGCATTAATGGAAAATTCCATTCTTATCATTATTTTGATAAGTGTAAGCGTAATATCTGTTGACAAAAACATGACTTCAAGTTTGTAATATTATTAATTTCTTTTTGAAGACAAAAAAAGTATCTTGTTACCATCGTATGAGAAACAGAAATGCCAAATAAATTCCTAAAACTATATATTCCACCACTCTTGAAATAATAAGCATAGCCATTTCCTATTTACGTTATCCACAATTATTCCTGTTGATTAATAAAATTCTTATATTTGTAGTAAACACATTTTTGTTTACTTCTCGAGCCCACCCTCCCCCGCACCTTGTCCACTTCAGGGACACACCAAACCATCCCATTCCCACTCCTTTTTTTTTATTCTCTTTTAATGGTGGAACTCCTTAAAATTCTCCTGCTCGTTCATTCAAGTAGCAAAACTCGGCCATAACTCAAAATTATTATCTCTGTGTATACAGTTCCACTGAATCAGGAAGTATGTAGCTGACTAATACAAACTTATGGTATAATATCAGCTCATAATGTATGTGCGTTAAAACTCACTTACACAAGTGCGCTTTCCTCCTCCCCTCCCAACACTAACCTCCCACCCCCAACCATCTCTCTCTCTCTCTCTCTCTCTCTCTCTCTCTCTCTCCGCTCCCCCGTTTTTCTCCCTTCCAGCATTGCTCCCTGTTGGATAATCCCCTCCACATTACCACCTCAGCCCCACCTCTTGGCGAAGATCACCCCCACACACACATGGCTAACCCCAATAAACCCCTCTACTATATTCAGCTCTCATAGAAAGTCTTCAGGTGTGAACCCCCAACACTTCGTCTTGGAAGTGTTCATATGTTTGTCCTAAGTTATATAAATTCTATTCCTTTGTTGTAGTTTTTATTTTAATTTACATATTAAATTATCCATAACTAGCCATAAGCTTCTGTTATCTATATGTATTAGCAATACCAGTATAAATATTTGGTCGTCTTCGTTAAGTTTATTACACAAAGGGGCCCAAGTTTGTGTACGTCCGTATGAGCACGTTTATATAAAGGCCGCTGCTGGCCAATAGGATGAGATATGTAAGAAAAACCTTTGAAGAGGGTTTAGATAGGAAGGGAAAAAAAGAAGAAGGAAAAAATGGAGGTCAATAAGAGCCAGAAAGTCATAGAGAAAATTAAGATTCCGGTCCATACGTGGGTTGAGCGATCCATCACCAGTGGCCTGAGCATGACACTCCTAATCCACGAAGTAATCTTTCCCGTTCTCTCTGTAATAGGTAAAAGGGGGTTTTAAACCCAACTCCATCTCCCATTTCCCCCCTCCCTTCTACCCCTTCCACTTCCCCCTCCTTCGAATCCTACCACCGCTAGTTCACACACACACACACACACACACACACTACTCGCTACTAAGAACCCCGCCCGCACTCTTCCTTCTCTTTTCTTTGCAGAGGGCGAATGGTATCTTGTATTTGCGTTACATTGGCGTGGATGAATTTCAGTATTTTAAAAGTGCAGCATCTATCACAACGGAGAGAGAGAGAGAGAGAGAGAGAGAGAGATTATAGACTCAATGCCTAGAACACTGAGGTATTTTGAAAGCATAGCATCTACCATAACAGGGGAAGAGAGGTGAGAGACTATGCCTAGAACATTGAAGTATTTTAAAAGCACAGCATCTACCATAACAAGGGAAGAGAGAGAGAGAGAATTACAAGGATTAGGATGTCTCAAAGACTTGTTAGTCCATCCGAGGAGACATCTTGTGCTCAATTATCTCTAGGAGCTGGTTTTACTGTTCATTCACAGTGTCCTAATGATTTTGTCTAGCTTTCTTTTAAACTCTTCCACACTGTTGCTGTATACAACTCCTGGTGGCAGTTTATTCCATGTGTCCACATATCTTGTATGTGAAGAAGTTCCCCCAGTATGTGTTGTATCTCTTCAGCTCTAGTCTGGTTTTCGTTTAACGTAAATACGTTACTGTCTACTTTTGTTTTGCCTTTCAGCATTTTGAATGTTTCTATTCGTTGTCCTCGCAATCGTCGTGTTTCTAAGCCATACATGTTCAGCTCTCTGGCCGTCTTTGGTAACCTATTTGCCTTATGGATGGAATTAACTTTGTGGCTCTTGCGTGTACCCCTTCTAATCTATATATGTCCTTTCTTAGTGTTGGTGACCAAAACTGTACTGCATATTCAAGAAGCGGTCTAACCATTGATGTGTAAAGCTGCAGCACCGTTTCCTTGTTTCTGTATTTGAACTGCCTCTTTATGTATCCCACTAGCTTCTGTGCCTTCTTTTCAGCTTTTAAGCGCTGTTTCGTGGATTTTAAGTCCTTGGTAATAATAACTCCAAGGTCCTCTTCTTGTTCTACACTGTTTATGTCATTCCCTAGCAGCATGTAGTGCATGAGAGAGAGAGAGAGAGAGAGAGAGAGAGAGAGAGAGAGAGAGAGAGAGAGAGAAATTTTAGCCATAGTGCCTAACACTGACGCGTACAATTAAAATGAACTTACACTTTCCCCGATTGTCTAACTTAGCAAAATTAACTTTTGTACTCAATCAGAAATATATCATTCAACGGATCAGAAATATATCACTCACCGATGAGTATTCTCTGAGTAATGAAAGATACCTCTTCTTGAAACATTCCACGGGGTCATTCCTTATGTGAGGAAATGAGGGCAAGGTACTGATTGAGGAATTTAATTATATCAGATGTGAGAGGCTGAAAGCTTAGTTTGTTTCGGTCGTCTGATTTCCTCTACAGTTCAGCCCGTAGCATTTATACATGACTGAAATAACATACCACCAAGGGATAAGGAGCGGAATACATGCATACATAGCTGGGTTCGCATGAAGATGGGAATTTCATACTTAAAATCAAAAGGCTCTGAATATGAATATTAACACCTTTCAGATACCAGACTTCATAAGCGCGCGCACACACACATACATATACTGCTATCATAATTTTACTGTGCACAAATAATACGTGACATGCGCATGACTCTGTGTATGAATACTGCAGGAGTATTGGTGTGTGTTTGGGATTTATGATTTGTCGGATGAGAGGGGGACCCGAAGCTAACCCTCGTCTATGATGTGTGTGCAAAGTCAATAGCAAGGCAAAGGAAGCTATTAATGATGCACTGATATAACATCACGCGTCATTCATCTATAAATAATCAGTTTAAAGAGGACCCATTAATGCACGCGGACGAAATAGACGTGAAAATATACTTTTGACCTTCCCGAATGCACCCACAGGTATACGGGGCTGAGTGGCACTAGACCTTAGCAGGTGTATCTTGCGTTAAGAAACCTTTACTCTTTTATATTTTCGCTTACTCGGGGAGTAAGCCCTACAAACCACTTTGTTGTTGTTTTTGTTGCTGGAGGGCAGGAGAGCCTAAAAAAAAAAAAAAAAAAAAAAAAAAAGTCTGCAAAAGGTGTTTCACGTTGAGTTAAAGATACAGGAATTTTAGGATAGGATATTTATGATTTTTTTTATCAGAATGAAATTGTAAACAATGAATAATGTGCATATTAATCAGTACAGAAAAATTAATTCTAGTAAAATATATCGAATTTTCTCAATTTTCATCGGTGAAACAACGGTCTATCTGTCCGTAGATTTTTGCACATTTTAATTTATTTGATGTACTGAATTTAGAGGCTATACATTTCTGTTTAATTATTTTGTGTTTCCACTCATAAATGAGAATATATGAACATTTAAAATTTTTTTCCCTTTTTATTTGCTCCTTGTTTTTAGTACGAGTAGTACTATTTATGAGTATTAATTACGAAGACCACTTCACTTTAAGTTAGGAATTTAATGTTTGCAACTTATGCGTCAATGGAAAATCTTGCACGCGTCCCTAGTAAGCTGGAGGTCGGGTCACGCCTTGTTACTTTTGTGAAAAAAGAAAATGGATCAATAATGCTACTACGTAACTCAGAGTTCGATCAGTTTTGTATCAGGTGAAGTTCCCGCAAACTTTCCCTAAAAGCTGCTCGAGTGATGAAGAGGAAAGATAAAACTTGAATACGTGAAACGTACGACATTTTCTATATTCATATTTTTTCTAAAGCAGGCGTGACGAAGTATCAATACAGGTCTCAATTACTACTGAAAGGCTATTGATTATAGCTAAAGACATTAATTGATGCTATTGACTCACCCTTGTACTGAATGGCATTGATAAGCTGCTGGCTATTCGTCACCTAACGCTCAGTTGATTATGGCATACGGGACATGTTATGCGGTTATGTGGCAGGCTATTGATTGTTTGCCCGTGATGATAAGCTATTTATCGTTATTCATGAAAATCTATTATATGATATTCTGCCACGCTATTATTCATTAGCTATGAACGAGGCTTTTGATCACTGTTTTGGACAAACTGGCTATTATGAAGGGTGTAAAATTGTTACGTTCTAAACTACCGATGTACAGTGAATGTTACAGTCTACTGAATTTGTGAATTTATAGCATTCCATTGGCCAGCGAATATGTGGTTGATCCGATCGCGTAAGTTTATACGAAGTAGCAACCCGATGGTAAGATGGAAAAAAGGACTCCTACTAACGGGAAACTCCTGAAAGGACAATAATTGTAGGTGAATGACTTACAAAGGAATTAATCCTTTACCTAACCATATATCATGGTGTTGACACAACCATTTAAAGTGATGTTGTATAGCAGTTTTGGCAGAGTAAAAGTTTAAAGTAATGTAATACCTTCTTAATGATACATAAAAGGTTCTATATGCAAGTGATACATAATGACTACATAGTTATTGTGATTAGGAAGTAACTATAATTATATGGTAAGCTCTAAGTTAACTAGTTATTTGCTTAGTGTTATTACAGATTTTGATCGGAAACTTTCGGTTATAATGGGCTGAGCCTAATCAAAGTTAATATGGTAGTCATATTCTAAGCAAGCCACTTGATTTAACGATACAATTTTTATAGGAGAACGGTTGTAAACGTGAATTTTGTTTAGGGCACCAAGTACAGCACTTGCTCTGAACAATTCCATGTATAACACCTTCCCTGCAAGATGGTAACCCGGTTAGACAGAATTCTGGTCGTGCTACTTAGGGTGTGCATAATTTAAAGTTGCTATTTGTTCTAGCTTATTATACATAAACAGACTTACAATTTTATACTCGAGGTATTAGATAAAGTAGAAGCCTATTGTTAAGTAGCCAACAAAGTGCGGAGCAGATATAATGATGTATAACTGATGGTAAACTATTGAATATTTAGCTGTCATTGCATTCTAGTCTGATAAAAATTAATTCTTTACATCTGTCAACTAATTGCATAATGACAATTTCGATGACGTTCTGCTTAGTCGTTACTACAGCCATTTTAATATTTTGACAAGTATGTTGCCAGGGCACGATAGTATAACCTTTTGCTAAGGTTAAAAACTATTATATTACGACATTAAAAGGCTTCAACTGTATATATGTTTATAGAATATATATATATATATATATATATATATATATAATATATATTATATATATATATAGATATTCACATTATAGTTGGGTGGGTGTAAAGGGTTGTAATCAAGACTTAGCACGTCTTTTTTGGGATAAGGTCACTAAATAAACTGGCTGTAACCAACAAAAGTTGTCTGCCAACCAGGTACATAATTCACAGATTAATTCATTAGCACATGAATTTTTAAGGAACGACTTTTTCACATCAACTGCATTACTGGGAAATAAATCCATTCCAACCTTAATTGATGTAGGCAGTGCTTTCAGTGCTTCATAATCTCAGTAACAGTCAATATTTTCCTCAGTAAGGGCCATTGTGAAAATCTTAAATACCAAAACTACACGTGAATTGATTCCATTTCTTTTTAACTGAGACAACTGTCAGTTTAAACAATTTAAACATCTGCTAGTACATGAGATAAAAAAATTCTCAAGGGATTAGTTTTTATAACAAAGTGTGAACAGGGAAAAATTTTATTTACATTATTTTTCATAAGAAGGCCTAGCTGTGACTCCGATAAATAAACTTCTGGCACAAATACTCAAGGATAAGTACATAATAGAAACGAAAGAACGGCTGAAATTCACCCTTAGTATTTTAATTTACGATTTTCCTTCTGACATAATCCAGTGCAGGAAGGTAACCCCACAGAGAAACAGGAAGTACACACCACAAAAGAATAAACGCTGAAACGTGTATGCGCGAATATATTCATGTTATTATATATATATATATATATATATATATATATCTATATATATATGTGTGTGTGTGTGTGTGTGTGTGTGTGTGTGTATATATATATATATATATATATATATATATATATATATAATATATATTAAAATTCATTTATACATTATCAAACGAGGGATTTAGACATGACATAAAATTATTGAATGATCCAACTTAACGACTATACTAAAAACACAACTTTCAACTGAAGCTATTATTTGTCAAGTTCAGGACAAATGACTAGCCTTGGTTTGGTGACACATGTAAACGAGCTTACCATGACAGAGACCAAATTTAACACACGGAGACGAAATAATTCCCCTGAAAATGACACTATTATTGTTGAATCTCGCCGTGCTGCAAATAGAACTTACCAAATGATTGAGAGAAATCACAATAATTCCTTAAGGAGGAAACTTAGAGAGATTATTCAGCCTCATCTGCAGTGAACCAAATTGGCATCATCTATCTTTGGATCATTCTCGTCTTCCATTTCACGACAAATAACTTAGCTTTTGAAGCTAAGTCATCACCAGAGGGTGTTCCTCTCCCTGATAATGGTCATCCTGAACCTACTCTCATAAAATTTGCTCTAGAGTTGCTAAGAAAATTCTTTATAATCTTGATAGCTCCGGTAGAGAAGATCCTGATGATTTATTCCCTTTGTCTTTTAAAAATGTTTCTAGCGTGTTGTCTTGCAAAATTAGTAGAACTCGACTGATTTTAGGTCGATTTGGTATCTTTGCGTTAGCTTAATTATACAGTGCCCGTTCCACAGACTAGCATATCTGCAAACTGCAGTAACTACCGGCCAACTTCTATTCCTCCTGTGGTCTCCAAAGCTGCAGAGAAACTTATTTTTCAGTCACTATATAAGTGTGTGGAATGTCTGTTACAACGAATGGCATATTTGCAGACTACAGTAACTACCGTCCAATTTCTATTCTCCCTGTGCTCTACAAAGTTGCAGAAAAACGTATTTTTAAGCAGCTATATAAGTATATGGAATCTAAAGGATTGTTTGTTGATACTCAATATTCATATAGGAAGCAGTTAGGTACCTGCGATGCTCTTTTCAATTTGACATGACATTTACAAGAGAACCTTGATAAGGGTTTTAAGTGCAGAGTAGTTCAAATAGATTTCGATTTAGTAAATCACAAGGCACTTATTTATCAATTTCAGAATCTTGGAGTGGGTGCTTATGTTTTACGTTTACTTTCCAGATTCCTTACAGGTAGTGAACCAAGGCCTATTATGTCTGGAGTTCCACAGGGTATTGTTCTTGGCCCATTGTTATTTTTAGTGTACACAGGTCATAAGGTTGTTAGGCTCGAAAACAAAATTGTTAAGTATGTCGATGACGTAAAACTTGTGGGTGTAACAAAGTTTCCACTTATTATAAATGAAGCTGCCCTTAGTCTTAATGGTGACAAGTGTAGCAGATTAGTGGTGTAGTAGGTGGGGTATGAGGCTCAACTCCAGTAAAACGAGAACACTCTTATTAAGAGGTGGATGGAACTATTCTGGGTTAACATTTGACTCGCATCTTACTTTTGAGAAACATCTAATTAAAGTGCCAGCAAGCACGAAAGTGTTAGGTATTGTACCTAAGGCCTCATATTTTTATAAAAGTGATAACATCAGTGTATCCAGTTTTATGTCATTTGTCGTTTCTTTACTAAAATGCTGTCCTCCGGTGTAGATGTCTGCCTCTGAGCGAGATTTATCTGTGTTTCCTAATACTAGCAAACTTACCCATCTACGATGGGTGATAAAATACAGGTTCAGAAGTGAAAAATTTATATGAACTATTTGTTCAGCAATATTAAAATAAGGGCGATTTTTATGCATACCTACTACAGAACCTCTCTGTACACAATATTATCAGTTTGTCCACAACTTAATTTCAAGTTGGCAGAGTCAGTTGCTCTGCTCATCGCCACATACAGTTTGCGCATTAGCGTGAACATGGGTGATGGCAGAAACACACCAACACGATCCAAAGTCTGGTTCTGCGACTGTTTGCAGTGAATGAGAAGGCCAGGTTGATGGGAAACTGCTGCGCCGTAACTGGAACCGGAAAACTGGTTGTCTGAAGGCATCAGAGGAATCCGGGGGTGGGGGATGAACAGACGTTTGCCGGTGTGAGGGCCCGTTGCTATCACTGCTTCGGTGACGTGGGAGTTTAGCTCCATAACGGTGTACCTCGTTCCGTTGCAATGTCCATTGGCAGGATCGAAATTCCGAAGCAACATTACCGGGCAGTACTTCTTCAACGTTATTTTGTGCACTGGCAGTCCCGATGGATTTAAGTTATTCAAAAAGTCTTGCGGATATTGGTGATAATTTTCATCTTCTATTGTGTCCAAGCTGAAACCCCATTACAAACCACATACAGTTGGCCATGTGTGAACATGGGTGACGGCAGAAACACACCAACACGATCCAAAGTCTGGCCCTGCTACTTGTTTGCAGTGAATGAGAAGGCCAGGTTGAGGGAAAAACCTGCCTCGCGCCGTAACTGGAACGGAAAACTGGTTGTCCGAAGGCATCAGAGGAATCCGGGGGATGAACAAACGTTTGTGCCCGTTTGCTATCACTGCTTCAATGATGTGGGAGTTTAGCTCCATAACGGTGTACCTCGTTCCGTTGCAATGTCCATTGGCAGGATCGAAATTCCGAAGCAACATTAACGGGCAGTACTTCTTCAGCGTTATTTTGTGCACTGGCAGTCCCAATGGATTTAAGTTATTCAAAAAATCTTGCGGATATTGATGATAATTTTCATCTTCTATTGTGTCCGAGCTGAAATATTCACGACTTTCTCCAGGGAAGTTGCGCAGAAATTATGTATGAAAAATCGTAAAGTAACTAAGTCTACGGGAATAACCAGCCTCGTTTCATGGCCAGAAACAGCTCCGTTTCAGGGAATCCCTTCTCACCCCCACCCCTACAAAGGAGGGGGGTTAGGTTGGATGAAAACCAATTACAAACCATCTTAGGGGTCCCCACCATAACCCTGCCAAGTTTCATGCCCATCTGACCAGCCGTTTGGCCGTGATTGAATGACAGACAGACAGACATACAGACAGACAGACAGACATCTTCTATTGTGTCCAAGCTGAAACCCCATTACAAAACCACATACAGTTGGCCATGTGTGAACATGGGTGACGGCAGAAAACACACCAAACAGATCCAAAGTCCTGGCCCTGCGACTTGTTTGCAGTGAATGAGAAGGCCAGATTGATGGGAAACTGCCTGCGCCGTAACTGGAACGGAAACTGGTTGTCCGAAGGCATCAGAGGAATCCGGGGGATGAACAAACGTTTGGGCCCGTTGCTATCACTGCTTCGATGATGTGGGAGTTTAGCTCCATAACGGTGTACCTCGTTCCGTTGCAATGTCCATTGGCAGGATCGAAATTCCGAAGCAACATTAACGGGCAGTACTTCTTCAGCGTTATTTTGTGCACTGGCAGTCCCGATGGATTTAAGTTATTCAAAAAATCTTGCGGATATTGATGATAATTTTCATCTTCTATTGTGTCCGAGCTGAAATATTCGCGACTTTCTCCGGGGAAGTTGTGCAGAAATTATGTATGAAAAATCGTAAAGTAACTAAGTCAACGGGAATAACCAGCCTCGTTTCACGGCCAGAAACAGCTCCGTTTCAGGGAATCCCTTCTCACCCCCACCCCTACAAAGGAGGTGGGGTAGGTTGGATGAAAACCAATTACAAACCATCTTAGGGGTCCCCACATAACCCTGCCAAGTTTCATGCCCATCTGACCGGACCGAGCCGTTTGGCCGTGATTGAATGACAGACAGACAGACAGACAGACAGACAGACAGACATTACGCCATTATAGTTATGATTAGCAGTTATGACTTGGACCATCGACGGATGATCAATTTTTCATAAGTTGTACTTTAACGGATATCTTTCACAATCACAACTGATCCCTGATCCCCTTTTCTTCGCGAGAACAACCAGATTTGATGAACAGCCGCACTAATATGTAGTAAATATGCCTCGCTGTCAAACTTCCCAGTTCTAAAGGTCCTTTATTCCTCAAACAATTGGACTGAGGAACAGTCTCCCTGAAGATGTGCAATTGAAATATTAGAAGTTCAAGGAAGATGCAATGCATTACTACCCTAATGCAATTTTCCTTACATTTTAATAACTTAAATTTTTATCTGTCAATTTATTAATTTCTAAACTATTTTTCATTTTTTTAATAAAAGATCTCTTCCTTTTGTGTTTCCACTTCTCTTCTGTTATTTCTCTTTAATGAACGCAATATTCTTTGGAAACCTGAATTTCAAGTCAATGGTGCCTGTGGGCTTGTTCCATACGAATAATGTTTATCTTCTGAAT
Source organism: Macrobrachium nipponense (assembly GCF_015104395.2). Classification (NCBI taxonomy): domain Eukaryota; kingdom Metazoa; phylum Arthropoda; class Malacostraca; order Decapoda; family Palaemonidae; genus Macrobrachium; species Macrobrachium nipponense. The sequence goes on along the minus strand of NC_087209.1, from coordinate 35,276,268 downwards.
AATAATAATAATAATAATAATAATAATAATAATAATAATAATAATAATAATAATAATTAAAGTGAGGATGGAAAGGGCTACTAAGAACAGAGGGCTGCGTCAACATCGAGAGCAGAGCGCTGGGGCAATATCTGAAAACCAGTGAAGACGAGTGACTTAAGAGTGCATGGGAAGAAGGACTGATAAAAGTAAACGAAGACCCAGAAATATACAGAAACAGGAAAACCAATGCACGGACAGTACATGAGACAGACTAAAGAACTGGCCAGCGATGAAACATGGCAATGGCTACAAAGGGAAAAACTCAAGAAGGAAACTGAAGGAATGCTAACTGCGGCACAGGACCAGGCCCTAAGAACCAGATATGTCCAAAGAACGATAGTTGTGAATAACATTTCACCCGTATGAAGGAAGTGTAATATGAAAAACGAGACCATAAACCACATAGCAAGCGAATGTCCGGCACTTGCACAGAACCAGCACGAAAAGATGCACGATTCAGTAGCAAAAGCCCTCCACTGGAGCCTGTGCAAAAATCACCAGCTATTTTGCAATAATAAGAGGTACGAACACCAACCAGGAGTGATAGAAAACGATCAAGCAAAGAAAGATCCTCTGCGACTATCATATCAGAACAGATAGGGTGATACGTACCAATAGACCAAACGTGACGCTGATTGACAAAATCAAGAAGAAAGTATCACTCATTGATGTCGCAATACCATGGGACACCAGAGTAGAAGAGAATGAGAGAGAAAAGATTGATAAGTATCAGGACCTGAAAATAGAAATAAGGAGGATATGGGATATGTCAGTGGAAGTTGTACCCATAATCATAGGAACACGCAGAAGAGTGTGCTCCTACAGACAGCACACATAGGCTAGGTAGTAAAGTGAGTGACTCCTAAGGAGGCAGGATGCAGCCCGGAACTCCACACTGTAAAAACCACACAGTCGAATAGGATGGCTGTTATAGACCAAAAAAAAATAAATAAATAAAATGAATGATAGCAATAACAGTTAATGGTTACAATTGTGTCTCTACAAACATATATGTGCCTTAATGCGGCCCAAGGGTTTAGCACAAATATTAATCTTTCTTGGTCATTTTTATAAAGAAATGAAGCGGGAGAATGTGAAGGGAGACACAATAAACATGGTACACAAGTAATAAATTAACTATAAATGTAACGGATGCCAGTATATTATTGTCAGTAAATCATTGTCAGAACTATGTGTAGCCTTGCTAAGTTTTCCCAAGGCAGAGATTACAATTGACCTCCTTGGTAAAAATATTATGACATAAACAGTGAAA
>NC_087209.1:35204953-35272453 GCF_015104395.2 Macrobrachium nipponense | reverse complement strand
CATTCTTTTCCCATCCGTCTTCCATCCATCTCCCTCTGATATATCTATTTAACTTTTGACGTTCATGTGCCAGCCAAGCCCTATGGGCTCTATCCTAGATATTACACATTATTTTTTTCACCTATTCGGTATTCCACTTCTCCCCTCAAATAAGTATCAAACATTTCTAAAGTATTTAAATGCGGTATCTGCCAGCATTATATAATTTTCCCCCTTCATATACGGTAATTCGTTGTTGACATTCAAACGATGATAATACATACTTACACACACACACACACACACACACACACACACACACACACACACATATATATATATATATATACATTTATATATATGTGTATGAATATATATTCACATTATATATATATATATATATATATATATATATATATATATATATATATACACATATATAAATGTGTGTGTGTGTATGTATTATCATCGTTTGAATGCCATCAACGAATTACCTTTATTATTGTTTTCTTAACACATTTTGCTAATGACTCTGCAATGTGTATGTCCTTAATAGTCTTCTCAAGACATTTTTATTTCCCATTACACAATGTATCAAGACCCGACGGTTGTTAATTGTTTGCCATCCAATGGATAGTTGCCTTTCTATTTCTTTCTCTTTCACTCTTCATCTGTGGATCGTTTCTTCTTTGCTCTTCCCCATCCCGACTCCTTTTCTTCTCCCTTTACGAACAATCACCACCAATAGAGAATAATAATAAAAGCGCGACCTGTAAGGGCTATCAGACGGGAGTTGGAGACTGCTGGTAATGACAGTATTAATTTGGTTGAGATCTATCCACGACGCTCGTCATTTGTTTTTTTCGCGTCAGAACTCTTCCCTTTCGCATTGTTTTCTTTTCCTTTTCCTTTTCCTGTGGCTTGTGTTTTTCCCAAACTCTTCGTATCAACTCATTTTTTTCGCCCACCACCCCCTTTTTTTCCCTTTTTACTTCTGCTACGTTTTATAGGCCTTTTCTGATGTTCGTTACTTATTCTTTCTTTCCCCAAAACTTAATATCAATTTAAAACATATTCCACTGATTCTTTTAGGTTCTTGTCTTCCATTATGATCGGCGAATATGAAAGTTATATTCATAGTAAAATAGCACTTTTAAAAATAGTGTGTTCTTCATACAATCGTTTTTCCATTTCAAAATATCCCGGTGGTACCACTTTCGTCATTTATATACTCGTATCGTGAACTTCACTATTCTAAAGTTTTACTGAAACAGGTATCAAGACACAACGCTGAAAATGAGACGTCTTTATCTATTTCCATTATAAAGTTAAGTGAGAAATACTTACGTCATAAATCACTGCAAAGATATCCCTATAAAAATTTCAGCATTGATGTTTAGCAACTGCTGTTATCTTCTCTTAGAGAACATGACTTAGCATGGTTTAAACACTTTGAAAACTCTAGCTCTAAGCAACGTTTCCCGTCAGTACAGTTGATTCGTCACCTTCGCATCTTACTTGTATTTAACCTGGTTCTTTCGAGTCAACACCTTTTGTGCATTTTTTCTGCTCCCGAAAATTTTCCAAACGAAAATATAAGGGATCTAATTTTGACTCGAAAGTAACCTAAGTAGACCAGCTTACTTACAAGTGACTGTTCAATTATTACCAAGGTAACTTTGTCGGTGTAAGATATGTTTCGCTTTAACCTAAGTAACTGTAAAGTTCTTATGCTATTTTAACCATGAGTTGCTTAGATGAAAATAAATACTGACGAAAATGGCCTTCCTACATGAGAATTCAACTCACTAACACTGATAACCGTAAAATGAAGCTATAAAGTTTAGTTCCTCAAAACAATAACAGTAACTCACCCATTTCTTGTCTTGCAGAAAAGTCCTATTTGAGTTCACCTGTCTGACTGATTTACACCAAACTGGCATAACGACAACATAGGTCACCGATGCCGTTGGTGGCTTCACTTGCACCCAATTATGCTCATTAAACTCTCCCATTAATAAACAGAACTTGAATCCCATCTCGGTATGAATTACTTCTCGTCCGCGTTCCCTGAAAGCCTCCCTTCGCATTCATCACCTGAATTCATTCCTCAGAAGAACATTCAAAGCAAGAACGAGATTTTTCGTTGAATAAACTGATCTTCAGAACCTCCTGGACTACTCAAATTACCCTGCAGCAATGATTCCGGACCCAGGGAAATGATATCAACACAGAAACAGATATCGGCATCAGGTACATATGTATGTATATTTAATTATATATACAAATTTATATATTTATATACATATGTAATATATATATTATATATATATATATATATTATATATATATATATATATATATATATTATATACCATATACCTGGTGCCCAATATCTCCTTCTATGTTTATACTACATACATATAAAAAAGATATATATACATACATACATATATATAGATGTATGTATGCATATATATATATATATATATATATATATATATATATAATATATTATATATATATACAAATTATGAACAAATGTTGGCCACTGTCTTGACGTTAGAGGAGAGTTTTCCAGACTCCTAAAAAAAGGCGCCATAATTTTCTGTCGCCTAAGCTTACACCAAGCATTCCTTCTTACACTTTAGTACACTTGTAGAGTTGCCCATGGAGCGAGTGGGGCAGTGGTGAAAAAAGAAATAAAACAAACGATACCCCAACGACGTGATAAAAGGCATAATCAAGTCAGGAAGCCGATTCCCTTCCGAGAACCATTACCGAAAGCGTAACACCAAGGGAGTTCTCTGAAAAAGTATTACTGAGAGCCATAGCTACCACCACATCGTTTTAGCTGCCCTTGGATGAAGAACAACCGCACCTCCAGAGTACCCAAGGAGTTTACATGTTTAAATGGTCATAAGAGGCACGCGAGCCACGCTATACAGTTGGCTACGCAATGACTACTTTACTATAGTTGGTTCACTTAAGGTAGATGCTTGGGTGAGCCCTATGTCTACGAGACGTTTGTTTGGCGGCCGCTGATTGGCTGAGAGCTGCCTACCTCCCGGTACCAGCCAATCAGCGGCCGCCAAACAAACGTCTCATAAGCATAGGGCTCATCCAAGAATCTACCTTAAGTGAACCAGCTATAGTATATAAATAACGGGCCGTACATCATCACTTTGTGGATATATATGGCAAAAAGCATCCATTGGAAGGAGCTATCAAGGATACTGAGGCTGTTCACTAATAAGATAACTATGGGTAACTTGTGGCTGTTGAACCATTATGCACCGCACTGCAGTTGCCAGAGTTGAGTGGTCAAGGGTTGTTGGGTTGTGTTCTCACCGGTTGACGTGGGGGGAGGGGGATGTATGATTTCATAAATCTCACCAGAGTTAAGAAGACAGTTTTGTGAAGCTTCTTGGAGGACCCCAAGATCTGTCTCCTGTGATGTTTGTCAATTTTTGTGTTGACCGATTGGCAGTGTCTATGTCTTGATATCCCTTTTTCCAGTGCTTGTTTTTTTTTTTATCTCTAATTTTCGAATTGCATTCAGCTATATAACGGAGTGTGGTTCTGTTGTATATTTTGTGTAAGTCTTGATGAAGCTGTAAGTTAAAGACAGAAACAGTTACTGACATTAAAGCGAACAAATGAAGGAACATAGCTGCATCTTTTGTCTTTTTCTTCAGGCCATCAGCCTTGAAGATAAGATAAACATGAGAGAATGGAAAATGTTGCCTTCATGTATGAGATGCCACATGTGCACTGATAGTTACCAGAAATCGTCTACATATAATGTTATATATATATTATATATATATTATATATATATATATATATATATATAAAAGTCATATCACATTTCCGTGATTCATATACATATATCGAGCTACAATGTCCTTTAATATCTAATTCGCTCTACCTCGGAATTAATATATTTTCATATATGCTTAACCGAAGGGGAATTTTTTCTCGATAATAGATTTGCCTGGACCAGGGCGCGAACCTATGGATCCTTTCAAACCCAGGAACGTCGGTGGTGTAGTAGGTAAAGCTTCACTGACGTTCCTGGTTTGAAAGGATCCATAGGTTCGCGCCCTGGTCCAGGCAAATCTATTATCGAGAAAAAATTCCCCTTCGGTTAAGCATATATGAAAATATATTAATTCCGAGTAGAGCGAATTAGAATATTAAAGGACATTGTAGCTCGATATATATATATATATATATATTATATATATATATATATATATATATATATATATGTTATATATATATATATTATATATATATTTTATATATATATATATATATATATATAATATATATATATATATATATTGTTATAATTTGATGCTTAAGGACAAAGTAAGCGCAAAAACGATCAGAATACTGAAACCTATCCCAGTAGGAGTGAGCAGTTTTCATTATATTTATGTGAAAATAATTTGATGCTTAAGGACAAAGGTAAAGGCAAACGATCAGAATTACTGAAACCTATCACGTTGGAGTGGCATTTTTTTCATTATATTTATGTGAAAATTTGAAGTATATAGGAAAACGCAGATAATCAATCTTGTTTTTCAATCTTGCTACGGCCATTGTATGTAAAAACCCTGCGCATACTGTTCACCGTCAGTTATATGCAAAATTCGTTAATTTGTTACCTTGTGTAAAATATTGTTTTCTAGTGCTACTTTTATACATTATGTGCAAATCTTCTTTCGTAACGAATGCATAGTTATAATTTGATGCTTAAGGACAAAGTAAGCACAACAATCAGAATACTGAAACCTATATCCCAATACTCGTCCACAGCACTAAAGCTTTGTACAGTAGGAGCGAGCAGTTTTCATTATATTTATGTGAAAATTTGAAGCTGGCTGGATCAATCCTTTCCAAGATACGGATTCGGATACACACTAGCAAGCCTCCTGCAAACGGACATGTGTGTGTGTGTTTTTTCATGCTTTTCTCATTTGGTGAATGTGCATTATGCTCATAAAAAAATGGTCGAGCTCCCTCCCCTCCCCCCTTTTCGTTTTCAACATTTCCGTTTCCTTTGATTTCGCTAAACGTCCATTTTTCTCTGGAGTCCTAATCCTCCCGGCATCTCCTTTCATTGGCCCGGGTTCAGTTTTGTGGACCGGGATGAAAAGTGGCGGCGTCCGGACCAAGGTTGTCGTCTGAAGGGATATCTCTGTCTCTCCTTCTCTTTCTCCCTCTCTCTCTCTCTCTTTCTCTCTACCTCTCTCTCTTCCCCATGGGTGCTGAAGGTAAAGCGCCTCTCAGGCATCAAGATGTTCAAGATTCTAACCTGCAAGTGTTATGCCAACATCATGATCACCGTCATCATTATTATAACTCCACACCTTACTGTTCTCATTCTTTTGCGGAGTTGTGCCTTGACTAACGCGGGCAACTATTTATATTACATGTCGAGATTTGAAGCCAGCAGAATCATGATGGGTGAACAAAGAGTTCTCAAGTTCTCAATAAACACTAAAAACAAGTAAAAAATTGCGCCAAAGTTTCCTCGGCGCAATCGAGTTTTCTGTACAGCATATAATGATGTATGAAACACTCAATCGCGGCCTATGAAACTTTCAACCACAGGCCGTTGGTTGCCTGTGTTGTTGGCGGCTATAACGCTGCCAGACGCACAATCTAGCTAAATTTAATCTTAAATAACATATAAACTATTGAGGCTAGAGGGCTGCAATTTGGTATGTTTGACAGAGGATGAATAATCAACATACCAATTTGCAGCCCTCTAGCCTCAGTAGTTTCAAGATTTGAGGGAGGACAGAAAAGAGTGAACGGACAAACAAACCCATCTCAATGGTTTTCTCAGAAAGTCTATTTAAAAAGGGTAAGATTTCTCTATAGAGTTTCTTGCTTTATGCTGCTGTCTTTAGATGTATGAGTAACTTAATACTATCAAGAGTGTGCAGTTACCAGAATTACTTCAGTAATTCTAAGTATTCTCTAGTCGTTACAACTGACTTGTTCATCCTTTATTACAATGTGCGAGTAAGTTTATTCATTAACATCTGTTGTTTTCATGGAAGGTTCATTTGACCCCATCAATAAGTCAACACATTTGCAACAATTAGTTTTGACATGATAGTCTTTATGACAATTGTTATAATTGTAGACAAGCTAGTCTCATTTCTCTGCAAGAATTGTAAGTCAATCTTTATTAATTGAAAATTGTTCGCATGTATTTCGCATAGCTGATTTTGCTTTCAGTTTATTTCACTTCTCATTCCTTTCTAAGTCTTTTCTTCCATACTTGATCACTTTACCTGGTTGCTTTTAAGTCCATCATATAAAATTAAAAGTAATTTCAATACGAAGTCTTTCTATTTCTGCTGTTTGCCACATTTCTCCCTGATGATAAATGACTAAATGAGTTTTTGGCGGGGAGGAACTGAACCAAGATACCTTCATATTTGTGGGGTTTCATCTTCATTAATAACTGTTTCTTGCTCATTTGTTACCGGAATATTATTCGCTAAAAATATCTGTCCCGAACCTCAAACATTTTTGTGAACTGTTGTTGCACTGGATCAGGTGGTGACTTTGTTCCCTATTTGGCATCTAACTGGAGGCACAGTTAGTAAATTCACATGAATATTGTTCAGGTCATTTTTTAAAAATTCTTTTAGACTCAGTACATCGTTTCTCTTTTGACTCGAAGAAACCTCTCCAGCCAAGACTAGACTATATTTTCTCGCAGTGCATGACGTGCCCACCCCCTCCACCACCACACCCCCCCCCCCCCCCCCACCCCCGGGATTGCAGGCAAGGTCGCCATCATCCTTGATTGTCAATCTCCATAGAACCTCGTATCCATCATCCCGTCAATCCAACTAAAGAGATCCGTAGCGGCGGCGGCGGCGGTGGTGGCCGAAATGGTGTGTGGGGGTCTTCAGTGAATCACTACATTTCCAGATAACATACGAGAACAAGGGAGTCTACATTGATTTTTCCATCGCCGCAGATAATATTAAAACATTCCTTTTATCTAGTATGGGACTGCCAGTGTATACACACACACCACTTCATATACATATATATATATATATATATATATATATATATATATATATATATATATATATATATATGTATAAATAATATATATATATATATATATACAATATAAAAATGTTGCTATAATTACCTATATGATCATAACGTAGATACCTGGTAGAGAGTGAAATGTTGTCGATCATGCTTGGGGTAGAGAAAGGGATCTTATTAGCTTGTTTCATTATTCATTTACATGCCTGAGTGAAGTAGGAGTTTTCCGGGAAAAATAAAAATGTGCCTCTGAAGAGAAGTTAGGAACACATAGTCATAATCATTAAAACAGGATTGGGTACACTGATTATGAATAATCATTAGAATAACTAAACGCTCACCATAATTCCCTCGCGAACTCCCTTCCCCCCTTCCCCCCCCTTCCCCCATCCCCCCCCAAACCGAGGGACCCATATACAATTTTCCCGCCGATATTTGCCCCAGAAACAAAGAAATCTGTATTCCTTTCACTGCTAGGCTCTGTGTTTGCGCTGCATAAACATTAAAAGTGATACGGCACACACCGCAAAGGATGCCGGAAAAACTTTCCTCCCACCCGACATATTGCATAATTTCACGCCCGATTAACCTTCCTTAACAACAAATGTAAACAGTCGCGGCTGTCCGTTCGGGGCGCTTCTTTTGGTCGTGATACAATGAGTAATGAGCCAGTTAAAGAGCTCCTTGATTTAAGGGCTTCCATCCGATCCACGCGTCAGATATTCAGTCTTCTTTCCGGACGTTTGGTCACTGCTCTGTTCTCCTTTTCTCTCCGTAGCGGCACTTCCAAAGGTTTTCTCCTTCTTCTTCTTCTTCTTTTTGATTTCGTACGGACAAATGCGTGCTCGATACAATGACGCTCTTTTTAGACGAATGACTTATGAATTCTATATTATCAAATTACTTTTGAATCCAAAAACCACGAAGACAATATCTCCATTTCCTCTTTTGTCCGTTTGTTGATCCGTCACACATACAGGCAACACGGTTACCGTTCTTTTCGTTTTCATGTCCCCACGCATAAAATAATTTCAACCGCGTTTATGCCTTTTCACGATAAATTCCAAAATATAACCAGAGTAACGAGAAAACTGATCTTGGGTGACATCAGAGCATAATATGATTTAATTGCGCTATGTCTCTCCTTGCTGGCATTCCCACAATTCATAAAAATACTGCAAAAACTATTATTTTCAGTACATTATCTTCACACTGGCTAAACTCTTCCACCTTTCTTAAGTCACTTATACAACAATGTATGGACAAATTCCATATCTAAATAACCTCTGGAGAGGACATTTAAAATATGAGGTATGTACTGCATAGGAGGAAGAATATTTCCATTTACAAAGCAGCCATTAACAGTCACTGAAAAACAGTTTGGGAAAGAAAATAAAGAACTAGCAGGTCAGAATGATTAACAGGATCCTAATAAAAGTTAACAATGGGAGGTAAGCTAGGAGGCTACTCCACTAAACAGGACCGTAATAAAAGGGAAAAAAATTAAAAAGCAAGCTAGGTAGCTAAAAATTACCATAACAGAAACAAGAAAATTATAATAATAATAATAATAATAATAATAATAATAATAATAATAATAATAATAATAATAATAATGATGATGATGATGATGATGATGATGAGGATGATAAGTGTTTTATTGAATATAATGGCGGACTTTACAGAATTTATTTTATGCAGAATTCTAAAAAATTAAAATAAAATAAATTCTGTAAATTCTGCCATTATATTCAATAAAACATGTTTGAAAGAAGGTCTGCTTCCAGCATACACAATATAATAATAATAATAATAATAATAATAATAATAATAATAATAATAATAATAATATAAATTCAAGAAGAAAGTATCACTCATTGATGTCGCAATACCATGGGACACCAGAGTTGAAGAAGAGAAAAGAGGGACAAAAAATGGATAAGTATCAAGATCTGAAAACAGAAATAAGAGGATATGGGATATGCCAGTGGAAACTGTACCCATAATCATATATAGCACTAGGCACGATCCCAAGATCCCTGAAAAGGAATCTAGAAAAACTTGAGGCTGAAGTAGCTCCAGGACTCATGCAGAAGAGTGTGATCCTAGAAACGGCGCACATAGTAAGAAAAGTGATGGACTCCTAAGGAGGCAGGATGCAACCCGGAACCCCACACTATATATACCACCCAGTCGAATTGGAGGACTGTGATAGAAGCGCGAAAAAAAAAAAAAATAATAATAATAATAATAATAATAATAATAATCTTTGAACTTAGTAAGCTAGGAGTCTATTGTTTTAAGATATTTGCATGGTATATTCAACATGACCACTAAAAAGCTAGTATTGAAAACAGAACAATAATAAACAAACAAAAACTAAAAAGCAAGTTACGCGGCTAGTATCCAGGAGCATAATTAAATTGATAATTAGAGAAAATCATTATTATTTCATGTAATTTTTGAAGGTACTACTGTTAAGAAATATAGCATCCATAATAATTTAACCCTGCGTAAACACAGTTAGCCTGCAATCTATATTCCAGGAGGCGAAAATGAGAATGAAAGAGATTGAAATAAAACTGGATGTTATTTAGTCCACTCTGTAACTAAAGACATTATGTAAAAATACGAAATTTGGGGTAAACATGGACCTCATGTCCCAGTATACAAAAATTCTTCAGACTTTCCAAAATTTAAATATATCGTAATGATTGACGTTTTGGGAAAACTCAGTATTTTCTATATGTGACCTTTAATATCTATCTGTGATTACTAGTTGGTACTTACGATGTTGATCACCTTTTGCATACAGAGAATGTTGAACTTTACTTAACAAATGTTCATAAAAATTTGCATTTTACATTAGTGAAACCAACATGATTATCATCTACTTAACAGCAACCATTTTGGGGTGAAGACTAAAATAGCGTGCTACCAGGAATTTTTGAAGAAAAGCTGAATTGTACTTTTTACCAATTACCTATTGGTGAGCGTTCTGACTGCATTTGTCTAATGTTCAATAATTCCAAAATTATTTATTAATTTCATTGGATAGAAAAAGGCTCCGTCATGAATGTTTAGCTTCATTCTTTTTCATCACTCCACCTCTGATGAAAGTTCATCGCAGAAATTTTCGATGTTTTCTGTAGCAGTTATAATCTGAACTTTCAGTCTTAACCACAGGAATGACCTTTGGTTTTTGTCTGAACTTGGCGTACTGCAGGTTTTTCTTCTTTTTCGCTGCTGCTTACTGCATAGGACTATATTTTCTTTTAACGGCCGGACTGTACTGTCACACCTTACAGGTCAAATGATGTGTGCCAAATTTCACATTTATAGTTCTTATTGAAACGTGTTTTGATCGCCATTTATTAGAATAATTCATCAATCATTTTCGTTTTAATGGACTGGTAAAACTCGACTACCCTCCTTTATTTCAAGAATGAGTTTGCTGTGATGAATAAGAAGTGGTCCAATAGGATCAATAAAGCATTTCATTAATATCAGACATCTTCTGTATAAAAACAGTCAGATGGGTTTTTAGAATGCTGATATATATATAAAAATGCCGATGAGTAAGAATTATATTTCCTCATGAAATTTTTCACATTTCTATTAATGTTGGTGGAAAAAAATTCTAATCAGTATTCTGACACTAATCAAGTTATAAAATTATTTTCACTCCGGTATCGCCTAATGAGTGGTGGTAAGGCTGCATTGTCTGTTTACTTTAGAAAATATTTGAGATAATTTATCATATCATTTTGCATCAAAATAAACAGACTCTTGTTTCTGTGCATCTTCAACAGCTCCACCGGTTGAAGTTTAATGCGCTTTCATAATTCAACCAGAACATATTTTTACTATGATTATATAGATGGAAGTTATTGCGTTCTTACTGGTCAAGTTTGTTAGTTTTCATGCGTATGGGAACACGAACATCTGAAATAAGCAAGTCAATCAGTGTAAGGTGATGAGTACTCAGATGATGAAAAATAAATTACAAAGGTATAGGTAAATATCTCATCCAAATCAAAATCAATAAATAACAATGTAAACAAATAAAGTCATATTTATATGGAAACAACGATCCTTTGAGGTACAATGATATTGATGAAACAGAAAGCAGGTGGCTCTTACCATTCAATATTGTGTAGTAGATTGATTTACTGAGTAAACCGAACAGACGTTAAATTTATACCACTCACAACTTAGAATAAATTATATAATCAGGTAATGTGTAACAACTCGATTTCCAAAACTATAAAGCACAAACATACACACACACACACACACACACACACACACACACACACACATATATATATATATATATATATATATATATATATATTTATAACGAAATCTTTAAAATATTCCACAATTAAAAACAACTTCTCTGAGAACTTTGGATAAAGGGTAGTTCGTCTCTTCATCCCGGTAATCAAAGAGAATGTATACTCTAAAAGAATGTATACTCTAAAGTCCCTAAAACTATGAAACTCACCCAACTACTGTCTTACGTAAGGAGATCACGGCAGTCATTACATAAGAAGTTTACTGACCTTGCATAAGCATAATAAGGAGTATTTATAATGACCAAATATTGTTTTCTGAAAAAAAAGGATAAATTCCATATTAGGAGAAGCATTTTACAAAATAAAAAAGCCTAATCACAACTAATTATTTTAGACGTCCGAAGAGAATATGACATATTTAAAATACTCTTATGTATACTTTCAACTTTCAAACAAATCTGTATGCTAGAAGAACAATACTTCAGTGGGTTACTCCCTTCATTGCTCTTATTAGTTGTATTTATTATTTCTTAATATCGTTTACTTTGAAACTGATGACTTCCTATCACAAAGTCAGGGGACCGGCTTAAGTATGTTGCATTCAAGCTTATGTTCGCCTCAGCTGGTTCATGAACACCACTTAGAGGAATATTCAAGACTTTAAATTACGTGTTTAATTGAACAAATCACTTAGATTCGTCCCATTTATGAGCAACAGATATAACTATACAACAAATATTATCTGAGGATAGTGCTTTCAACTTAAAGAGGAAAAAAGAAGACAGACTACAGAAGCTATAATAGAATGATGGATAGAGATTAACCCTAAAGTAATTCGAGCATCTGCATCAATATTACTTGCTTCCTTAGAAGCAACTGAGCTAGTACTAATGTGTTTGTTAATCGAGAGGAATACGCATAAAATGGTACAGGATATCGGACTGAAGTTCACATAAGGTTGGAAAGCTGGCAGTGCAATACATATACAATGGTATTAATGTATGAAATACGATTAATAATAATAATGACGATATATGTACAAAGCTTGTACGAGAGAAGTTGTTTCTTTTGTCCGCATGTTTCGTTCACGGATTTGTTGTCACGGGATAATGGCCGGCGCGGTGTAGGGTCCCTCTCTTGTGGGCCCTACAGGACTCCCCCCTCTGGAGAGGCCTATGGATGTAGGTTGGTGTTTGGTATGCATCCAGGTTTCATACAATCAATGGAAACCCACATTGTTTTGCCATCTAATATCATCAGGTATGCCTTAGGGTGTCTCTGGATGATGTGGTATGGACCTGAGTAGGCTGAGGAGAGGGGGGTTGTCTGTGTGCGTCTACCCGTATGAATGCATACTTTACCTTCTGCTGCTTGTAGGGGACAGACACCTTCCTGGTCATGTGGTAGGTTGTCTTTGATGGAATTATCCTTTCTATTGCTTTTCAGGTGTTGGATGGTGATGTTCTTGAAAGGCGATATCGTTGTCTTCTGGGTTGTAGGTTGTCGTATGCATTATTATTTTTTCCCCAGACTGTTGGCAAGGGCATTCCACAGGGCAGCTGTGAAGTTGGCTCCCCTGATGCTGGTGATAATCTGGGGGACACTGTGCCTAATGACCCACTCAACGAGGGCTTTTATGCAGCTCTCTGCACGCCTGCTGTCATATTGTTATTGCTTCTGGCCACCTGGTGATCCTGTCTATGATGCTAAACAGGTACTTGTAACCCTTGAAAGGGGGTAGGGGTCCCACTATGTCGACATGGATGTGGGCAAGTCAGTGGTTCAATGTTGTGATCTTCCTATTCCGCTCTCTATGTGCCTTGTAATTTTTGACACCTGTTACAGGATGCATTCTCTTGTCTACTTTTTCAAGTCTTTTCTCATTCCCCACCAGATGTACCACTCTGCTATGAATTGGGCAGTTGACTGGCCCAAAGGGTGGGAAAGGTTGTGGCCTTCTGGCAAGTATGGTTGAAGGTGTCTCGCACTCATTTCGCAGGCGATGGTCGTTTTTTCACTGTTAATTGACAGGTAGCTCCAGGTGAGGGCAGGGTTGTCCCGCCACGGTCATTATAGGACCACGTCATCTTTCAGTTCTTCTGCTATTTCAGGATAGGTGTTTGCTGAACCTTTCAGGTACTTGATGGTGCAGGAGTGTTCTATAGCGACCACGTGGCAAGCCTACAATCAAAACCTGCTTTCTCCCATGATTAGTAACGTGGGAGGAAAAGCCACAAGGTCGAGAAAAACACAAATTCTCTTGCACAAATTTTCTGCAAACATTTCAATCACCACTTTTCTTCACCTTTCATCTTCACCTTTCATGTATTATTATCATTTTGCACATTGTTATGTCAACTTTTCAATAATGTATATATGATTGTCAGTCGGTTATCTTGTATCCTTCCATGATCTGTGAAGAGGTTGGGACTACTTTGCATCTCACATGAGCTACTGACCTGTGTGAAAGCTTTGTAAATAAATCAGTTAGCACTAGACTCAGTACCTCATTAGTACCTCGCTAACATTGGTGACCACCAGAGAGATGCCTGACCAAGCCACCAGCAGTGACTCCATCACCGTCAGCAAAAACCTCACAGCCACCTCCATATTCCTACCAGCATTCACACCCAACAACCCAGAGACATGGTTCTTTGAGGGGAAACAGTCTTCTGCACAAAGAAAATCACCTCACAGACGCGGAAAGCAGATGCTGTCCTCGAATTCCTGCCTGCCAGATGACTTCAAGCAGATTGCAGGATGGCTCAAGGAACTGGAATCCCGTCACTTACGACATACTGAAGGACTAGCTGAATTAATCCTTCATTATCCTGACCACCCATAAAGCCAAGTTCCTCAATGACTGTGGGGGTCACATAGGAGACGAAAGGCCGTCTCACATGTACAAGAAACTGCAGTGGCTTATCTTGCTGCACGTCGAAGGAGACCAAACTGAGCCAACCTTGGACCTCATGAGGGAGGTACTCCTCAGAAAACTACCCTGCCAGAGAGTAGCAGTCATGCCCAAAGCCTCCACTATGCCCTTAGAAGAGTTCCTGGATATTGCTGATGAAATCCATATGGCCCACAGAACAGCAGACCCCTTGCAGCCAGCAACAACAGTAGCGGCACCACATCAGACCGAGCAAGATTCAGACAGGGAACCAGACAGCGATCCAGATGAGTCAGCCACCCTCATATAGGAAAGAAGCTTCCCCAAACAGAATTACAAAGGGAAGCCTCAACAGAAGAAACAAGAACCTCCGGAGGGCATATGCTTTCTCCACAGGAATTTTGGGAACAATGCCAGGAAATATGACAAGGGCTGCCTATTCTCAAAAAAACATGCAGTAGGGTTGCAAATGGGACTCATTCGTACTCATGTCAGCTGTGAGCAGACAGGTTGCCTCATAAGAGAAATTGTCAGTGCTCACCGCTATCTTTCTATAAGGTATGAAAGAAAAGGACATATTATGTGCCTCTTCTTAAAAGATGAAACATCTGACATAGAATTCTTATTGAACATCGGAGCATACAGATCATTCATCCCAGCCAGCCCAAATGTGAGACTCAAACGCCATGCCATCCACAAATCTGCACATATCAACAGCCATCAGAGCACCACTGACAATCTACGGAGATGAAAACTTCTTTTAATGGGAAAGAATACAACTGATCGTTCATCACAGCAGACATGACTGTGGTGTTGTTAGGGGCAGATTTCCTTAACGCGCACAACCTACTGGTCGATGTAGCAGCTAAACAGCTGATCCCAAGAACAACACAGAAATCTTCTCCCCAAAACCAACAAGCCCAGAGGGAACGTACAACAACGGACAAAGTCAAACCATGAAGAAAAAACATGCCCCATCATACCCGATGTCCCAAAGAAAGAAATGAAAGAAATAATACAAGAATGTGAAGACATATTCAAAGACAACCTGAAGCATGACTCAACACCAGCAAAACACACCATTCAGAACCACATACAGACCAAAGGGACCTATTCCACTCGAGATTAATATGACTGGCCCCAGATAAGCTCACCTACAAAAGCAAGGTATTTAAGGAGATGGAAGAAGCAGGAATAGTAAAGAAAACCGCCACATGGTGCTGAAGTCAGATTGAATATGGCACCCCTGTGGAGATTACCAATGGCTGGATGTGAAAACAAATCCAGGTAGATATCCCTTTACCAAATATAGCAGACATATCAAATCAAATGAATATAGCAAGAATATTCACAAAAATTGATCTGCTAAATGGGTATTTCCAAGTCTTAGCAACAAAAGAGGATATAGAAAAAACCATATTAACCACCCCATTCGGCACCTACACATTCAACTACAGCTGCTTCAGCCCCAATAATTCTTCGGGGACAAGTGAGTCCAAAGGGCATTAAACCTCTATCAGAGAGAGTAAAAGCAATAGCATACTTCGCCAAACCAACAACAATGAAATCAGTGCAAGAATGTTCAGGTTTAATGACTTACTACAACAGATTCATACCAAACATTGCACAAATAATGAAACCCCATAGAAAAGTGCCTTAAAGGAAATAAAAAGAGATTAAATTGGGGAGAAAGTCAATATAAAGCATTTCTTGTAGCAAAAGAAGCAATAACTTCTAAAACAACACTAATATTTCCTTTACCCCATAGGTACTCTGACAACCTACAAAAGCAATACAGCAATGGGTACCATACTTGAGCAGGACACTGATGATGGTCATCATCCATTGGCCTTCTACATCAAAAAGCTAACCATAGAAGAGCAGAAGTATTCAACATTCAACATGGAGCTCCTAACCGTCTACAAAGCAGTCCACCACTTCTGCAACATGCTTGAGAGACAACAGTTTGTGATGCAGGTGGATCATCAACCAATGATGCATGCCTTCACAAAGTCAGCAGACGCATGGTCAGCGTGACAAAAATGGTACCTGTTGGCAATAGCCAAGCCATCCTGCACCATAAAGTACCTGAAGGGTTCAGCAAACACTGTGGTGGACACCCTATCAAGAAACTGTGCCAAACCATCCAACTTGGAATATCCTATCCTGAGATAGCAGAGGTACAGAAGGATTATGAGGGACTGCCACAACTGCAGTGGATTAATCACACTCTCACAAGAAGCGACCTGTCAATCAACAGTGGAACGATGATCAACACCTGTGAGATAAGCACCAGATGCCTGGCTCATACTTGCAAGAGGGACTAAGAAGGAGAGCCTTTGGTCTATCCCACAACTTATCCCAGCCATCTGGCCGATCAACCGCCTCAATAATAGC
Organism: Macrobrachium nipponense; assembly: GCF_015104395.2. Classification (NCBI taxonomy): domain Eukaryota; kingdom Metazoa; phylum Arthropoda; class Malacostraca; order Decapoda; family Palaemonidae; genus Macrobrachium; species Macrobrachium nipponense. The sequence goes on along the minus strand of NC_087209.1, from coordinate 35,255,785 downwards.
AGAGTGATACATCTGGTGGGGGGATGACAAAAGATGTCAAGACGTGGACAAGAGAGTGTATCCTGTACCAGACATCAAAAGTCACGAGACATGTCAAAAGTGGGAGAGAATAGTTTAAAACAACACATCGCCGAGTGGCCCACATTCACGTCGACATGGTGGGAGGGGGGTAAAAATACCTGTTTACCATAATAGACAGAAACACCAGGTGGCCAAAAGCAATACAAATCCAACAGCAGACAGCGGAGAGCTGCATCAATTCCCTTGTAGACTGGGTCAGTAGGCATGGATTCCACCAGATCATCACCAGCGATAGGGGTGCTAATTTCACATCGGCCCTATGGAACGTCCTTGCCGACAGTCTGGGAACGAAAAATAATGCATACAGTGGCCTACAACCGCGAAGCCAATGGGATCATTGAGAGGATGCACCAATCATTAACCCTTTAGAGCTGGGCTAAAACTAAATACATCAATGGAAAGAGGAAGATACAAATGCACAAGGCGTAAGAAAAAAGTTCTAAAAAATTCTTACCTTCCACGAGAAGTTGAAAATGACTATTCACAACTCCTTGTGGGGCCTCTTTTACAAGACAATTGTAAATTTCACCAAGTCTCCTAATAATTAATTTAATTTTTGTAATAGTAATTATAGTTCACACAATATCATAACAAATTCTGAGTATATTTGTTGTAAAATATTTACTTAAATATACTGACATCGAATATGCAGTAACTTTTTTGGATTATAAATGTTTTTCTAATGTTCCATTGCACTTTTCATTGTAAAATTACAATTATAACTGACATACTAACATAATAGATAAGAACTAAAACTAACAGGAATCCCTGGGTATATTTATGAGCAAATACATAAATAGACATGTGAGAGAGAGAGAGAGAGACATTACATGCCCCCTTGAAGTCAAGTACACAACTAAATCATGAGCCACCTAAAATCAGTGAGCTGGTCCAGTCTAAAAATTGCCAATAGTGAATTTATGGGCTATTGAAGTAATGGAACCTCTTCCCTCCCCTCCCGTTTTCCAAATCGATATTGTGCAAAATTGCTACTCACCAGGAGGTAATCCATCCACCATTCAAAACAAGTTATTGAGGGTTAAAAACATCACCCACCACTAAATGCCAAGGTGGGAGTTGGACAAAAGAACTACCATGGATTCTTCTAGGACTTAGAATGACACCGTTTGCAGCATTCAACGCATCTCCAGCAGAAATCCTGTACGGCTAAGCATTGATGTTGCCAGCAGACGTCTTTCAAGAGAAAACAAACCCAACATTGCCATCTGAAACACGAAAAGTGATACAAAACATAATACCAGCCAAGACAACCCAGTAAAATGAAAAGTGTAAGTCCCCAAAGAAACAAAACGTAAAATCGTTTTCATCTGGGTAGAAGCATACATACCTCTCCAATCCCCAGCCTACTCCAGACCACACTGATACCTCAGAGATGATGGAAGACCTACCAGATGACAGTAGACGGAAGGACAATGTGGGTTTCACTCAACTGGTTGAAACATGATTTCATACCTGACAACGGCCCATTTATGTAGGCCTTGCCCTTGAGGGGGCGGAGTTGGGAGTCCTGTAGCACACAAGTGACAGGTCTATGATCAAAATCTGCTATCTCCTGTGATGAGTAATGTGGGAGGAAAAGCCACGAGGCCAAGAGAAAACACAAATTCTCTCGCACATATTTTATGCCAACATGTCAATCACGGTTATTGTCACCTTTCAAGTATTATTATCATTTTGTACATTGTTATGCCAGTTTCTCAGTAATGAATGTATTAATTGTCAATCAGATATCTTGTATCCATCTATATGTAAATTTATGATTGTGAAGAAACACAGATGGTTATATTTAATCCCTTCCTCGATCTGTCAAGAGAGTGGGACTAATTTGCAGCTCGCATGAGCTATTGACCTGTGTGAAAATTTTGCAAATAAATCATTTAGCATCAGACTCAGTACCTCAGTAGGGGAAAAGTTAATGTGGTTGCAGAGGTTATTGCTTGTTTTGCTGAAATTAGTTTTTAATTCTTTCCTTTTGGACACTCATATATGGAGCTCATTATTGTAGCAACGTTATATATGAAGTGATAATTATAATTCATTAAGCCTGAAAATTCTTGCATTGATTTCAGTGTTGTAGATTTTGAAAAATCTGTTATTGCTTTTAATTTTTCTGGTAGGGGTTTAATGCCTTCTGGATTCACTTGATGTCCCAAAAATTCTACCATTTTCTTTACCCAATCACACTAGTCTTCTCGCACTACGAGTCTGTTTTGTTTGAGTTGCTGTAGCACTTTCTTAATGTCTTTGAGATGTTGTTTGAGGTTGGGATGAATATTAGGGTATCGTCAACATAGACCACACAGAATGAAAGGTCAATTGAATGTGTAGGAGCCAAAGGGGTTGATAATTGTGGTCTCCTCAATGTCTTCTTTTGCCACTGGGACTTGGAAATACCTTTTAGCAGATCTATTTTTGTAAAGATTTTTTTATACATTCATCTGGTTGGTTATGTCTGCTATATTTGGTAGCAAGTATTTGTCTGGTTTTGTTTTGACGTTTAACCGTTGGTAGTTTCCGCAGGGGTGCCATTTTCTATCCGGCTTTGGGTGATGCCCATGGACTGGGGGCTTTTTGGCATATTCCTACTTCTTCTATTTCTTTGAATACTTGCTTGATGTAGACGAGCTTTATGAATGATAAGGGTAGTGTCCCCATTTTAGTTTTTCAATGACAAAAACATGTCATTTTTGGAGGTTTTTATGCCTCTGAACTGAAATTGTCCCCGGATTTTGTCTCGGATATCTGGTCACCTTATGCTACGTCTACTAGTAGGTTGTGTGCTGTTAGGAAATTTGCTCCTAACAATGCCATCGTCATGTCTGCTGTGATGAAAGTCCAGTTGTATTCTTTGCCATTGAAAGCTATTTCCATCTCCCACCTTCCGTATATTGTAAGTAGTGCTCAGCTGGCGGTTGATAAGTGGAGGTTCGTTGGGGGAGCAGGGTTGAGTCACTCATTCAGGCTGGCTGGGATGAATGATCTGCAGATGTCTACTAGGAACTCTGTGTCAGATCTTTTGCCTGTTAGGAAGAAGCACGTGGGGCCCTTTTAGTTTGTACCTGGAAGAAAGATAGTGTTGGGCAGGCACAGCTTCTCTACAAGGCAACTGGTCTGCTCACCGCTGACATTAGTATGTTGGGTCACATGTGCAACCCTGTTGCACGTTTTTTTTAAACAGGCAGCCTTTGTCACATTTTTTGGGTTTCTTTCCAAATTTAAAATGAAAAAAACATATGCCCTCTGGTAGTTCTTTTTTCTGCTTGGTCTTCCCCTTGATGATTTGTTTGTGGAAATTTCTTTTGTAAATGGGGGAGGCTGGATCTTCTAAGTCCCTGTTGGATTATGTGTCTGTTGTCTACTGGGACTAGAGAGATGCTGCTGCTGCTGTTGGCTGTGAGGGATTTGCTATTCTGTGGGCCGTGTGTATTTCATTGACCGAAATCAGGAAATCTTCTATGGGCATGGTGGAGAATCTGGGCATGGGTGCTACTGTATGGCAGGGTAGTTTTGTGAGGAGTACCTCCCTCTCGAGATCCAAGAATGATTCAGGTTGGCCGCCCTTGGCGGGCTGTAATGAGCTGCCACAGTTGTTTATATACGTCTCACGGTTACTCGTCTCCTATGGGTGGCCCACATGGTAGAGGAACTTCTTGGCTCTCTGGATGGGTGGCATGCTGAAGGATGACTTCAGTTGATTCTTCACCAAGTGGTAAGAGATGGGGGTATGTGGTTCTTCGAGCTATCCTGCTATTTGCTCAAAGACGTCGTCCAGCTCGAATTTAAGGGCGGCATCTACTCTGTGTGTTGCTGAGGTGGTTTTCTTTGTGTGGAAGGTTGATTCAGACCTGAAGAACCATGTGTTGGGTTGCAGGGCGTGATTGATGGTAGGGGTATGGAAGCAGCAGTGAGGCTCTCATTGGCAAGCTGGTATCATTGTTGCTGGCTTGATCAGGCATCTCCACGGCTCACCAATGTGAGGAGAGGTACGAGTAAAATTCGGAGTCTACAACTTACTAATTTATTCACAGAACGTACAAACTGGTCTAGGGCTCGTGTGAGCCATAATATAGCTTTCAACCTTAACAGGTAGAAACAGGGATTAATAGAGAGGCATATACATATAAGGACATACGAGAGTTGTGCTTCTTTTATCCGCATGTTTCATTCGCAGGTTCATTGTCACAGGATCATGGCCACCATGGTGTAGGGTCCACATGTGGTCCCTAGAAGTATATATATACAGTTTCATGAAAGGTTGTAACACATGAAATGTGATACCTAGAACACAAAACTTCTACGGCATATACATCTAATAGATTACAATCTAAATCAATAGTTTCGCACTGAGAGAAGACTGTTCATATAAAGAAATGGGGAACCATTCTCGCTAATATCGTGACTGCCTCACAGTTATACTTTGATATCAGTCACCACTCTTATCAGGTCCCCATGTATCCTACTGATAAGGCTTAGCAATAGCAATCGCGCCACATGTGCAAGTCTTGGTATCAATGATTCGTTCGTTTTAGCAAAATGTGTACTTTTGCAAAAATCTGAATTCGGATATAATTCACTGATCAAAATCATCTGTAATACTCTTGTCTCGTTGCGATCCTTCGCCATTTGGAGTTAGCCACTTCACTTCGTGTTAATAACCATCGAGGGATTTACTTCCCAAAAGCATGTGTTTTTCTGCCTGCCTAAAGATATCTACAGATGCCGTCTGTTTATGGTTTTTTAAGCCAGACTATACCTGCAAATTTTCTTAGCTCATCAATCCATTATCTTCTCTTCCTTCCCCTGCAACGTTTGCAATCTCTAGGGACCTGTTCTGTTATTCTTTTCGTCCATCTATTATCTAACATTCTCATTATATGTCTTGCCCACGCCCATTTCTTTTTCTTACTTGCTGTACTTTAGTTTGCTCTCGTATCCATGTTGCTCTTTTTCTCTCTCTTAGTGTTATTTCCATCATTATTCTTTCCATAGCTCTTTGAGTTGTAACTAGCTTAAGTTCTAAGGCTTTAGTAAGGCTCCAAGTTTCTGATGTATAAGTTAATACTGGTAGGAACATCTGATTGAATACTTTTCTTATTAGAGAAAGTGGCATTTTACTTTTCATAATCTCATTTTGTTTACAAAATACTCTCCATCCCATACTTATCCTTCTTTTAATTTTGGTCTCATGTCCTGGGGAAACACTTACTGTCTGTCCTAAATACGTATATTCATTAACAATCTCTAGAGGTTCGTCCATAACCTTTATTTGTTGTCTGCATTTTCATTTAACATTATCTTAGTTTTACTCATATTCATTTTCAGTCCTACATTTCTGCTTTCTCTATTCAAATCTTCTATCATCTTTTGTTAATTCCTACATTTTCCCAATCTAAATTCTTAAAAACTTCTTCTAGGCATGCTGTGAATAATTTAGGAGAGATGGGGTCTCCCTGTCTAACTCCTCTCTCAATCGGAAATTTCTCACTGTCTTTATGTAGTTTTAGGATTGCTGTACTACCCGTATAGATATTTTCAAGTGTTCTAACATAAGATTCATCTATTCCTTGCTTTTCAAGGTCTTTCATTACTGCTGAAGTTTTGACAAAATCAAAACCTTTCTCACAGTCTACAAATGCCATACATAGTGGTTTGTCATACTCTGTTGATTTTTTCTTTAGCTGGTTAATTACATGTATATGGTCAGTTGTTGAATACCCGCTTCTAAAACCTGCCTGCTCTCTTGGTTGATTAAAATCTCCCTGATATGATCTTTGTAAATATTTTACATATTACTGAGAGCAAACTTATTGGGGGGTAATTTTTCAGGTCTTTTGTGTCTCCCTTTTTGTGAATTACTATAATGATAAAGTTTTTCCAAGCTGTAGGTAGAGAGCATTCTTGCAAACATTTTGTGTAAAATTCAGCAAGTTTTACTATTATGAAATCTCCTCCATCTATTATTAAATCAATTGAAAGGCCATCTTCTGCTGCTTTGTTTCTTTTCATGCCTTTTAATGCTTTCTTTACTTCTCCTACTGTTACTTTTGGTACCGGCTCAGGTGTTTCATCATTTCTATTGACAAAGTTATTTCCTATCTCACTATTGTATAGCATTGTATATAAATCCTCAGCAATTTTGATCACTCCATCTCTTTTCTTGATAATACTTCCATTTTCATCCTTTAAAGCAAATATCTGTTGGCGCCCTGTTCCAAGTCTTCTTCTCATCAACTTGATGCTTCTTCCCTTCTTTAGTGTTTCCTCAATTTTGGTCTGATTGTGCTCACGAATGGCTTGGGTTTTTAGTTTGTTTATCGTTTTGGATAGTTCTGCTAGTTCTATTTCATCTCTCTTGGATTTTACCCTTACTTCCAATCGTTTCTTTATTAAGTTTTTGGTGTTTTCTGATAGTTTTCCTTGCTCTTGTTTAGGGAACTTTTCCACCTATCTCTTGTGCTGATTCCAATACAAATTTTGTTAAGTTACTATTCATTTCTTCTTTATTTGCTTCCATTTCATCATGTAGCTGAGTCCCTATTGTGTATTGCTAAACTAAACTCATCAGATTTTTCTCGTATTACAGGAGTTTTTATTTTCTTCCTTAAAATTAGTTTTTCTCTTTCTTTCCTTAGAGCTAGACAAATTTTACTTCTTACCATTCTATGGTCGCTTGACGGTAACTTGTTTAACACTGTTACATCTTTAACTAAATTAACTTTTTCACTGAGAATGAAATCTATTCCGGTTTTCGTATCTCTGTCTAGGCTTCTCCATGTCCGCTTTCTATGTTCATTTTTATAAAAAGGAATTGTTTCTTTCAGCAAATTCTACAAGCAGTTCTCTGCCATTTCTTGTGACTACTCTGAATTTACCTACAGTTGGTACTCCTCTCTTCTTTTGATACTTTAGCATTTAAATGAAAACCCAAAACAAATGTAAATTGAGTCTTATGTTTTTTTCAAAGATATCTCCAGATCTTTATGAAAAATTTCTATTTCTTCCTCTGTATGGGATGTTGTTGGTGCATACGTCTTATATATATATATTATATATATATATATATATATATATATATATATATATATATATATATATATATATATATATATATATATATATAATATATATATATATATATATATATAATATACTAGCTGTACCTGGCCACGCATTGCTGTGGTTCAGTCTGATTAAATGGAAAAGAAAGAAAAGAGAAAGCTCTGTCTCTTTCCCTCTTTCTTCTCACTAATACCAACTCTCTCTCCTCCCAAACAACTGCTTTTCTCTCTCTCTCTCTCTCTCTCTCTCTCCCTCTCTCTCGCTCACTTTTTCCATCTCTCTCCTACCTAACACTCCCACTCTACTCTCTCTCTCTCTCTCCTCTCTCTTACTCTCTCTCTCTCTCTCTCCAACAATCACATTCTCTTTCCCTCTTTCTTCTTAGTAATGCCAACTCACTCTCTCTCTCCTCCCAAACACCCACTCTTCTCTGTCTCTGTCTCTGTCTCTCTAATCCTCCCTGTCTTTTTTCTTCTTTCTTCTCCCCAACCTCCTGGCTACTGTCTCTCACATCCTCTCCCTCTCATTCTCTCTCTGTCAACCCACTTCTCAAATTCCACCCTCTTTGATGTCATTGATGTTTACCATATAGTATTCTTTTCCAAAAGATATGTCATATGCAGTAATTATGTATGATAAATTCGTAAAGTAACTAAGTCTACGGGCATAACCAGCCCCGTTGCACGGGCAGAGTCAGCTCCGTTTCAGGGAATCCCTTTTTCGCCCCACCCTCTTCGGAGACGGGGGGAGGTAGGATGAAACCCCATTACAAAAAACATACGCGTATTCGAATGCAATGTTGTGTAAAAATTTCAAAGCAATCGGTGAAGAACTATCGGAGATTTAAGGTTTTGAACAAACGAACATTTACAATTTTATTTACACACACACACACACACACACACACACACACACACACACACATATATATATATATATATATATATATATATATATAATATAATGTATATATAGATATATATATATTATATATATATATATATATATATATATATTTCAGTCAACTTCTACCAAAAGCTCTTGAAGTTGTTGAAGTTATATGCAAGGATAATTTTGATCTTTATACTGCCAAAGTCCAAATTACCAGCGCATACGAAAAGTTGACGCATTTTCGAATCATGGTGATAAGATAAAGAAAGAAGGTACAAAAAAAATGATCTCGAATGCTGTCAAACAATTGATGAACATAAATATTTTGTATGTAGAAAAATTCTAAACGTCAAAATGACGAAATCGTAGGAATTTCTCCGTGGTAATAACAGTAATAATCGTCAAAAAGAAACAATAAATTCCTTTCCCCACACCCGAATAATATCTCTGATGGTGGTTATTTTCTCCATTAGGTCGATAATTTGTCGTTTTCCCCCTTCCAAAATATTCAGAAAGTAAGAGATCATAACCGTTTGCGTTATTTAGCCAAAATATGCGAGATTCGGGGGGAAATATTTACAAAGTTTGCTCGTAATGAGCGCTGTGAACTGAATTATCCTTTACAAAGGAACATTTGAGCCGCAGGGGACTCGGAGGAGCGGCTTCCCCCCCCCCCCCCCCCGCCTCCCGCCTCCCGCCCCCACCCAACCCCCTCAGACAGAGCTCTGGACTGCCCCCCTAACCTCCAACCTCCGGCCCACCCCCAACTCCCCTCACTTTCCCCAATCTCATTTTTATATCCTTTTTCTTTTTAAAACATGGCTCCTTCTCACAACGGCATTCTGTTCCCCTGAAACACGCTGTCCCTCCAAGCATCTTGTTTCCTCAAAATAGATTTCTAAGTAGATGGATCCTGTGCCTTCATCCAACATTGTCATCTCACGAAGATATCGCCCGCCCCCCCCCCCTCCCCTCCCCCCCCCCCCCTCTCTCTCTCTCTCTTTCATACATAACTATTTGGGTTTTTTTATGGGCACTAATACTTTTAGTTAGCACTTTGGTTCCGAAAAAGGTGTTGGCGTTGAGGAATAATTATCTCAGTCTTCACCACAACAGGCTTACCTCTCTCTCTTATTTTGTACGGGCATTGATACTTTTAGTTAGCGCATTGGTTCCGAAAAAAGGAATAATTATCTCAATTTTCACCGCAACAGGCTTACCCAACTCGCTCTCTCTTTCTCTTTCTCTCTTTATCATACATAACTATTTGGGTTTTTTATGGGCATTAATACTTTTAGTTAGCGCTTTGGTTCCGAAAAAAAGGAATAATTATCTCAATTTTCACCACAACAGGCTTAACCCCCCCCTGCCACCCCCCGCCCTCCCTCCTCATACATTAACTATTTAGGTTTTTTTTTAATGGGGTGCATATAAATGCTTTTAGTTAGCAAATTGGTTCCGAAAAAGGTGTTGGCGATGACGAATAATTATGTCAATCTTCACTACAACAGGCTTACCCCATTCTCTCTTTCTCTCTCTCTCTCTCTCATACATAAGTATTTGGGTTTTTTATGGTCATTAATACTTTTAGTTAGCGCTTTGATTCCGAAAAAGAGGTTGGCGTTGAGAAATAATTATCTCACTCTTCACCACAACAGGCTTACCCCCCCCCACCCCCCCCCCCCCCCCCCCCTCTCCTCTTCTCTCCCCCCCCCCTCTCTCTCTCTCTCTCTCTCTCTCTCTCTCTCTCTCTCTCTTATCACATTTCCATTACACCTAACACTTTACAATTTCATATCTGGATTTTGGCACGGGGTCAAAAACATAATAAATACATTGTTTACTACAGAGAGACAGAGACAGACATAGGTAACTAGATACTGTAGAAGGAAAAAGAAAAATTGAGATATGACAAGGAATATTTGCTGCTATGTTACACCACCATAAGGTCATACGTAAAAAATGAAGGCATAAATACTAATATGAGCAACGCCTTGCATTGTATGTGTGTGCGTATGCGTATCTGGTAATCTTTTACAACCAACGGCTGATGAAAGCGGAATAGATTTCCTAATAAAGCAGAGCGCGAAGGGAAGTATAGAATAGAGGCAAAAACAAGTGCAGAGTGGGAAACGTATGCAGACTACAAGACTAAATCAATGTAACCAGAAAACGGTGGGAGATTCCTATCTATAGAAAGCAGTTAAGCTAGAAACGGGGGAAAACAAAAGTCTAGCAATGGAAGAAGGAATCATGAATAACAGTCAGTGAAAGAGGAAGACCACACTAAAAGAGAGTATTTCGTCTAGAAAGCTATCCCGGCACAGAATGGAGATTGGGAGGACTCTACAGATAGAAGATGACAATCACACGACTTTAAATATCAACACGAAATTTTAGGGAGGGTGCTGCACGACTAGAATTATTACGTGACAGTCTGTGAAGAAGAGAGAGGCTAGACTAGACATATTGAATGAGAAGAAACAGCATTCAGTATTAGTATCCAATGTGGAATTGTAAAAGGCATCCTAAGAGATACGGAAATATAAATCCAAAAGGGCATATGCCGTCTAAACTTTGTCAAAGGGGATGGATGTTAGCAATTAATGGAGAGGACAGAAAAAGTGAGGAACGATAAAGAAATCACCAACAACCTTAGGTGCTAGTTAATCACCAATAAACGTAGAAGCTAGTTGAGATGTGTAAATATCAACGATGAAATGGTGAATAAACTATTTACATTTTTAGGTATCTTTTACAGTACTGAGAGTATATGCTGTTAATTATTAATCACATATAACACTTAGCTCTCTTTTCCTTTGCTTTAACCTTTGTTTTGTTTTATAAACCATAAGGCCGAATATATACCCTGGAAAACCAAAGGGCCGTCGTCATGTTTAATCAAAGTAGGGACTTTCCTAATGAAGTGTGGTACAGGAACTTTGCATTTGCCTTGAAAGAGATCAAGGGCACTTGAAATATATTCCAAAAGTTGCATATAGTGAAGAACTGTTAATAAGAAAATAAAAGAATCCATAGAAAAAGATCTTCGATATATTTAGTACAAAGTCTCCTGCTGTTTAGCGACTAGAAACAGTTGATTTTTGTTGTGGATTTGATGACAAAATCCAATATTGATTAAAAGGAGAAGAATTATATCACATTAGCATTTAGAACAAAGAATCCTATGAAAAGAAAATTATGGGGAATTAATGAGTTTGCAAACAGACAAACGAGGCTGGCTAGGATATTGTCGTCGTAACGAGAAGAAATTACTTTGGACATACGGCATGAAGAAATAAAATTTAACGTAATTTTACAGTAACAGATTTAAACCTCACAAGTATAATCGAAAAAAATCACACTGTAATTAATATGCCTGAGTCTATAAAGCAAGAGAGTGATACAGAATTTATGAAACATGGAGCAAGTACAGGGGATACGGCTGATGATCAAGAATTATCTATGGTAATACTATAGTGAAGAGGGAATAACCAAATTTTCAATTCTCTGGGAATACTGAATAGAAGACAACATTATAATTTTGCAGAGCATTATGCATCAGAACTAGAACATGTTATTAGCATTATGAGGTTTACCTGGAACAAATAACATTAATTACATGCGAGTATTGTTTTCTGTGAAATTTAGGTCTCCGGTTATCCACTGATGTGAATGGGAACCGGCCACCTACACAATTTAAACGCATTTCTTAGACCTAACTGGGTCCCCAATACCAGTCAAAGCACCTACTAGAAACATTCCATTCCCAGCTGAGACTTGACAGTAGTAGAAGTTACGGAGACTGTCCACGTCTTAAGACAGGTGATCTTTAGTTGGGAAAATCTCTCTATCGCGAGAGAATATATAATGTTCTAAGGGGTCCACAATAATAAACAAATGTTGCGAGTTCGTGTATAATTCTAAAACCCTTCACAAAAAGCTTTCGAACCCTTCCCTGGGTTCATCTTCAGTCCAAAGATGAACCCAGGGAAGGGTTCGAAAGCTTTTTGTAAATGGTCCAAAGATGAACCCACGGAAGGGTTCGAAAGCTTTTTGTAAAGGGTTTTAAAATTATACACGAACTCGCAACATTTTTTGTATTATTGTGGACCCCTTAGAACAGGTGGTCTTACCCTCCCCTTTTAACAGAAACAAGTCCGTCTACTTAGGGTTCTTTCAAAAGATAAGCTGCAGCCGTGATAAATAGGATTTGTGTTGTTTATAAAACCTGCAAGAGGAGAACAACCACACACACAAAAGACGTGGTCCTTAAATTTCGTAAGCCCAGACTGGCTGATTTAATTCCAGACACTGGCGTCCAACGTCATGGGCTTCGACAGCTATAATAAATGAAAATTCCAATTTTTCACAAAATGTTCATTTATCCCACACACATATTTCTATGCATTATACCCGTAAACAGGATTTTAAAGCCTTGTCTTTCCATAAAGATTAGCATCACGGAGAAACTTGGGGATCCCAAGAAATCGGGATTCAGGTGATTATGACCCTCATTCAGACCCTTTGAGAGGAAAGGTTTTGGAAAAAACAGGACGTTCGACCAAGCAATTGCAGGCCGGTCAGTCAAGGGGACTGAGGACTTCTCGAAAAATAGCTAAGGTTGACCTGCATTAAGAACCCATGAGCGTTAGACCAACAAGTGAAATGTAAAACATTCGTAATCTTCCCACTGCAAGAGGTGGGAGAAAGTTTAGGCTGGGAACAAGACTTTTCTTTTTAACCGTTAACAGATACTTTTGGTAGCCTTTTGGAATTTAAGACTTGTACCTTCATTTTACTTTAATTCTAGAATCGGAGAATAGCACTCAAAGCAATAATTCAGGGAAATTAACACAAGATCATCAGACAACAACGTTTTTCGTTCCTTAATTTCGTTGATAAATACCAATAAATATTAAAACATTTCCATGTAATTTTATGTGTTTCTTTAAGATGTTTAAAGATACTTATAGAATTGGTAGGAAAACACTCAAGAAACTGAAATAAGCAATTTTTATAAAGATTTAAGTATACATCCAGAGCACTTGTAAGGGCTAAAGCTTTGTTTAAATGTTATTTGGATAGCACCTGGCACCAAAATTAATTTATTTTTATTTTATACACCAATATTCTTTTTTTATTTACATTCATGTTTATCATTCAAAGCATTTTGATATCTAGTCATTGAGATTAGATCGCACTTGAGAAATATCAAACTGAAGAAGGATAACTTCAAAGCTTAATCGCCCGCTCCCTTCCCCCACCCCCCACAAATAACTAAGTTTGCATAAATACAAAACTCGCACTACTTTCGAAAAATTTCAGCATAAAGAACTCATGCAACAATGAGAGCTGGGAATGTATGCTGTTTGAGGATACTTGGAAATTACAACAGAAGAAAACTAATGGCTAATAGAACGAGATACTGATAGTTACGTGACATATAAAAACCTGCCTTTAGAAAAAGGGAAGCAAATAAGCAAGGAGGTTTGAGTCAATATCCCTTATTTCTTATTATTCTTATTTTTTTAGCTTCCTTCATATCACCCATATTAAAAGATAAAGATATGAAGGACAGCAAAATTAAACTTCAGCAAAATTAAACTTCAGCAAAGTTAAACTTCAGCAAAGATTTCAGCCTACGAGACTCTCAAGTATTAAGACAAGGATAACAAAAGAAGTAGAGAGTACGAATAAAAGCTTTCAAATGACAGCCTATGCCCTTTAATAATAGATTTTATGAGGAATCACAGAGTGCCAAATTTCTAAAACGTCGGTCATAAAAAAAAAAAAAAAACTTATGAAAATAAATGGCAGCAATCATGCCTTAATTAAAGGTTTATATCACCCTGGAACCTCAAGACATAAAAATAGACAATAAGCAGGACAGTATTAGAAAAAAGGAGCTAAATTGCTGATTAGCCGACTAATGGCCAAAGGCAACCGGAAATACGGATACGCTAAGAGGAGGTGGATACTGAAAATGTTGTTGGTATCATTGTGATCTGTGGCAACTGCTATTTTTACCGTCGTTATTACTATCATTTTCGCAGGCATCGTCATCACCATAATTATTTATTCCAAAATTTGATAGTGTATTCAAAACAATGTGTAAATAAGTTATAGTAAACAAACAAGCGTAGTATACGCACGAGGAAAGAGAACATTACTAACCAGTACTGAAAATTCCTTTTAGATTTCCGTAAACATCGTTGATAATGTTTAGTACTGTATGTTTATGTTCAATGTTAAAAAAAAAACATTAGATTATTTGCATACTTCATCGTGTCACAGAGCTTTCAGAATTCATTTTAATTTCCTTCGTTCTTTGGGGTGGAATGTCCTCACCCGTAAAGCACTCATCCCACTTTCCCCCCTGTATTTACATGCCACTTCCTCTTATTATTTAAACTCCATGTAAATCATTTACCACATTTTGCTGCGAAAGTTCAGCGTAATGCTCAAACATCGCTAGCATACACAAATAGGCTGAAGCCTCCCCTCACTCTCCAAAGCCCCAGCCCAGTGGCTGTCTGGCCCCACTGCTACTACGCACCTTCGTTGTTTTCCCCGTTTTTGTTGCCCATTTATTTAGTAACCTTAACAAAGACATGTAAACTAGAAAATAAGGCATTCAAATGTTTCCTGTTGGTGTTATTATTCAATAAGTAAGTCTTACCAATATGATCCAGAATTTGACATTCATCCTTTTCATCACCGTTTTCCCATTTAACTAACACCATCCAACCCCCTCTACCCAACCTCCCCAACCCCGCCCCCGTAACACAGTTCCTTCGATAACTGTTCGTCTGTCTGTATAATGATGCATGAATCGGGAAAAAATGCGGATCTGAGGCATCGAGTACTTCAAGGGACTGAGACAGAATTCTTTGGAAAACACTTAAATGTAAGGAGAAATGCTGATTTGACAAATAAGGACTCATTAATGAATCTGATAATATTTGTGAAACTTACTGCAGAGGATGCAAGGATGGAGGCAAAATCGATGGAGAAATGAAACGACACCATTAGATTAAAAGTTTACAATTATAGGTGTAATTTATTATAGTGAAGATATAACTGCATAACTGACCAGAGGAGTAACACTGAGTTAATAACAGAAAATTTTGCCAACGGTCCAATGATTAGTTTTTAATTCGTATTATAATAAGAGATTAATTACATGGAAAAGGCGTGCGACTGGGTGCTGACTGAGAACAGAACAAATGACTGAAGATGGAAAGAAGATTGCAAATTTAAGTACGACTGATTGTTAGCAAACTGAATTGTTCCTCATTAAACAGGATCTCCAGCATTTTGAATGTCAAGAAAAAACATGATGGTGGTATTTATGACCCAAGAAAACAGAGTGCTGAGGATTATGACTTAATGAACTAGAAGTTTATGATGAAAATGCTTTCTTTAAGAATATGTCCAGTTGGACACAGGTTCCCCTGGTACACCTTCTTGAGGGACTTCAAAAAATTATATGGTAACAGTGTTTACTGACGGGATGGGGAGGGAGGACTCTTCCTCTCTTAGCAAGAGTTCCACCAATAAGCTCTGGAATTCTTTCAGTGGGAGGAGTCATTAGGTATGGTTGGAGAAAGACACACACACACACACACACACACGGAGTAAACGAAAAAAAAAGAAATCTGAGCAGGTTATATCACTGTAACTAAGATTACTGTCTCACTTTTAATATAAGTTTGTTCATTAAGATTCCATTTAACTTTCGTCTAAGGCGTTATCTTACCACCGTGTCTGTTATATATCAGCCATATTCATTATGCAATACTTAAAATTGATCAAAATTTTAGAGTTATATTGGTATTGGAGAGAATCACGAACATCATAACAGGATATTTTAACCTTATCACGTAAGCCAAGTTTATAGTATCAGTTGTGGTGCGTTTCCTACCAATAATATAATAGGAAGCTATAAAGAGAAGCGCAGCAGTATTTCATTGAACATACCCAAAAACTCAATGAACGTGTTGAAAGTGTCCGACACCTTAGCTCTCTCTCTCTCTCCCATATTAGCTAATTTAAAGTGACATGTCATCTAGAAATACCACTGCGCTAAGTATGCAGTTCTGATATGTCATTAACACCCTCTAATCTTGGCTAAAATAATAAATGCATATATATTTTTTCGGGGGCGGGGGAGTGGTGTCGGGGATTGAGTTCTTGTTGTTAAGCCGTATTACAGGTTTTGGAATTCTAAAATGTAATTCAAACTGACAAGCTTCTTGCTTTTGCTGTAACGATGTCCTCAGCCTGGCTTTGCTACGACTGAAATGGGTGGGGAACTAGGGGTAAGGTGGCCCTGTTGTGACCCCGACGAGTGGATGAAGTAGATATGCTCATGGATAGAATGTATGGCTAACGAAAAGCCCCACTTGAAATATTTTCTTGTTTATCTTTAATGCCTGCGTGTTTTTAGTGTTTATCCTAATATCATTATAGTACTGTAGATTTTCTGTATACAACAACATTTACAAGAAGAAGGATTGGGTTAAACTTGCTCTCTCTTCTAAATACATATAGAATGAAAAGGAGAGAGAGAGAGAGGAAGAGAAGAGAGAGAGCGAGAGAGAGAGAGAAGAGAAGGGAGGGGGAGGAGAGGTAAGGGAAGAGAGAAAGGGAAGAGGAGGAAGGGGGTGGAGTGGGGGTGGAGGGAGTGGGTAGTGAAAAGTTTTTTATACTGTTGTGTTCATATCCATTACTGGCTAATCGAGCCTTTTGCCTTTTTGTACAGGACAAGTATCTAATCTTTATAACTTGTGATTCATGATACTCTTATAAATTACAGTACTGGGTGTAGCACACTACAGCAAAATCTTGTACTTATACGAATCTTAGTTATAGAGAAATAGGTTAGAGAATTCGCGAACACTTTTACCGAGCTCATTTTACGAAGCAGTGCTCAACGAGTATTCAGTTCTCAATGTAATTATTAACAGGAACAATATTTACGTGAGCATATTATATTTAACAGTAGTATCTTTATTTCATACCATGATCCCTATTGGGTACTCCTACAATCAAGGAACGATATAATGATATATGAAGCATGGTATTGTTTTAGTCGACTCGAAACAGAGTCTGAATCCCAATGGAAGTGAGGTCGTCAGCAGGATTTTTAAATGGGTCAGACCTCATAACCACAATGAATCGAAGGGACACAAATCTGGTACTGCGAGCAATAATTGTCTCTTAATGCTACAATGACTTCTCGATACGAGCCATTGCACGTGATGTTGGTGTGTCCCCCACCACGCTACAGTTGTGGATAAGAAGGTGGGAGGAGAGTGGGAACTTGAACGACTTGCGTAAGTTGTTTATGCTGAATGATTGGTGAATATGTTACATTGTTCATGGTTATTTAATCTTGCTTATTTAATTTGAAAGTTTCTTTCTTAAATGTATTTTGTCTCGCTATCATAATTTTGGTTAGACTACAGACATCCACAGCCATTCCAACACCACAGTAATATTTCAAGTGCACCTCCATAATTCCACACCGGTGGGTGGTTGGCCCTTGCCGACCTCAACCATGAACAAAGTTAGATAGTCGATTGAGTTGTCTCAGTAAGATTAAGCCTATAAGAGCATTTTATTTGTGGCCACCCCGTCACAGTCATTGTGCGTCTTATGATAGCTATAGTTTATATATTGAATGTCATTTCAGTGATGGTTCTGGAATGATTTACAGTTTTAATAACC
Source organism: Macrobrachium nipponense (assembly GCF_015104395.2). Lineage (NCBI taxonomy): Eukaryota > Metazoa > Arthropoda > Malacostraca > Decapoda > Palaemonidae > Macrobrachium > Macrobrachium nipponense. The sequence goes on along the minus strand of NC_087209.1, from coordinate 35,237,998 downwards.
ACCAACCAAATTGAGAATATTATGGAAATATGTAATCACGTTCTATTTGATATGCTTTTAAAACCAAAAATATACGGCCATGTTTACTAAATTATGATCAATCCATCGAGTACAAAATTCGAAGAATCTATAATTCATTGTGATGTTTAAGATAATATGTTCTCTTAGCTAGGCCAGGGGGTCCACGGAAAACCACCCCAGCTGAGGATGACGCCATTATCAGGGCGGCTTGAGATCAACCCTTAACCAACGCCAAGGCCATTCGGGAAGACCTTGGATTAGAAGTGTCATCGATGACAGTACGACGCATACTCCACGCTGCTGGGATTCATCACAGAACTCCAGCGACTAAGGAGCTCTTGACGGAGCCACATAAGGCAGGAAGGCTTGATTTTGCCCAACGTCATGCTGACAAGGGTTTGGACTTTTGGGGCCGGGTCATCTTTACTGACGAGAAGTGCTTGTTGTCCACACTGGATGGGAAGCTGCATTGTTGGCGAACAAATAGAACTCGGTATGATAAGCAAAATCATTACTTGCATCAATTATCAATTGCATTCTTCTTTATATTAATTATTAATCTTCAGATTTTGTTCCACGGAAGTGGACTGTCAAAATATATAAAGGGAGTAAACATAAATAAGAGTGCTATTTCTGAGATAAATATTAGATAAGGGACAGTGCATCATTTGCTCTTTTTCCAAATATAATAAAAAAAATAAGTGAGACAATAGAATTCTTCCAGTGTTTGTTCATCACTGAGAATTTAAATTCAAACGGTATAATATATGATTTAGATTATAAACCCCCATTTTTCTCTCATTCAGATATGAACCCCGAAACATCGTTGAGGTGGTTTGATCCGGCCATGTCACCTGCAACGTATGGGGCGGGTGTGTTTGCATGGTATGGGTGATGTGATCTGTATCAAGGGACAATTACAGCAGCTAAGTATGTTGAGCTGCTGCAAACCTCCTTCTTGCCTTCATTACGAGAAAGGAATTTTCCCTTCCCACCAGGGCACATCCTGTTCATGCACGACCGGAGTCCCATTCACACTGCTCGCGTTGTTCAAGAGTGGTTTGCCGGACAGGATAACCTGCTTCTTCTTAAATGGCCGAGCAAAGGAGCAGATATGAATGTGATTGAACACGTGTGGGCCCAGATGGTGAACACATGGAAAATGGAACATGAGAGAACAACACAGCAACTCATGGCTCACATCAACTCTCAGTGGGAAATTTGTAGACCGGAGTAAGACCGCAGCAAATTTTTCAACCCTGTTCATTCAATGGCCCGGACAGAATCGAGGGAAGTGGACTGAGAGAGAGGGTGGATGGTCAAGGTATTAGATTGTATAATTATAAATTTGTTATATGTTTTAATAAACATAATTCTCACAACAAGTTTTTATTATAACCATGATATTCTTGATATAATATTCGAATTATCTGTAAAAAAAATAAATTGGCATAATGCCTCCATACAATATTGAGAGTATTGCAGTGAACTTTCCTACTTACTCGGGCCCCACATGTTTTTGATGTGCCTTCCTAATCACCGTTTCTTGTTAATAGCATTGAATTATATAACTGAATGACTCGCCGAGCACTGTTTTCATACAGTGAGGTTGGTAACAGTATTGGCAAATTGCCTTACCTGTATACTTTGTTCACTGTGGTGTGGTCGATACAGATATGATACTTCGCCGCTTATTTTCGCTTATTAGCTTCTTGGAGTCTATCAAAATGGTTTCCATTATTTGAAATGTAATGCTTTATATCCTACTGATATTTTCAATGTATCTTTGGTTAAAACCTAAGTTATATGAACAAGAGTAAAAATGTGGCATATTTTTTGGCTGTCGTTGTCGTTTCTGACTATAGGGGTCATAGCTCTGTAGGCTATTTTAAAAGGTAACTGTCAGTTCAGTAGATGATACTCTCTTTATGTCAGCCACTTCACCTACCACCTGAGGTCAACGAAATATATAGTCTATAATATATCAGTGCATACGTAATTTAGAAAAACAACAGTAACCTTAAAAGGTCAACCACGTCATATGACGCGTTGCAGAAGTCGTCCCGCCCCACATTTTGTTTACGTCATGTGACGTTCTTAAGTTTTTAAATTTGTGCGCCTTCATAGCTTATTGTATCGATATTGTTTCTGTACTACTTAGTGCCTTATTAGAGGTCTTGCTGGCCGTTTGCACTGCTCATCATCCATTTGTATGAACTGCGCGGGGGAGGGGAGGTTGTCAGAAATGTCAAACCAGCTAATCCTGTGTGGCAAAGGATTGGTGGTGATAATTTTTTGCCGCCCCTTCGATTTTGATGAAAGTATGTCAGGAATAAAGTTTTTTTATTCTGTTTTTAATGATTCTATAATGGAACTGACTGTAGAGAGATCCAATCGTTAATTTCATGTTGCGAAATGGGGTAATATATCAAGCGAACACTCAAGGGAACAAGAGTGGTATGACATTACAGTATCAGAGAGGAGAAATTTCTTTGCTTTGGTTATGCTTATGGGTATTGTCAGGAAGGGCAACCTTCGATATTATTGGGTCACTGATCCTCTCCTGAATACACTAATGACATATCAGAACTGCATACTGAGCGCAGGGGTTTTTCTAGATGGCATCATATCACTAAGTTAGCTAGTATACCTGAGAGAGAGAGAGAGAGAGAGAGAGGAGAGAGAGAGAGAGAGAGAGAGAGAGAGAGAGAGAGAGAGAGAGGAGCTAATTGTCGGAGACGACTCTCAACACATTCATTGAGTTTTTGGGTATATTCAATCAAGTGCTGCTGCGCTTCTCTCTATTGTAGAATTTGTAGGAAACACACTGCAACCGATGCTGTAAACTTGGCTTACGTGATAAGGTAAAAATATCCTGTTATATAATAATAGACACGGTGGTAAGATAACGTCTTGGCCAAAAGTTAAATGGAACCTTAATAAACAAACTTATATTAGAAGTGAGACAACAATCTTCATTACTGCTCAGATTTCTTTTTTTTTTTTTTTTTTGACTCCGTGTGTGTGCGTCTTTCTCCAACCATACCTAATACCTCCGCCCACCAAACGAACTCCAGAGCTTATTGGTGGAACTATTGCTAGCAGAGAAGAACTCTCCCCCCCATCTCCCTCAGTAAACACTGTTACCATGCAATTTTTCGAAGTCTCTCAAGACGGTGTACCAGGTAACCTGTGTCCAACTGTACATAAAAAATGGATATTCTTTTTTAATTGTGTACTTGGTCACTACTGATTTTTAATAGCTATGTAAATGGAATGATCCAAAAGCTGGGGAAAGACCCTGAGACGTACGTCAAATTTTCGGAAAATGGGTTATTAGTACTGGTTTCACTCAGTAGCCTTAGTTTGCCAAATTAGGGCTACTGAGCCAAGAAAAGAATCTAACAGAGTTGAAAGTGATAGTTTAAAAAAAAAACATAGTTTTGACTGTTTGCTGAATCCCATAAGAAGGACTTATGAATGTTAGTATAAATCATGGAAAAATGGCAGAGGTGGAGGTGGACACAATCATTAAATATAACGGACCATGGTGAAATATTTTTACAAAAGAATTAAAGGATTAGGCATCAATGGCATCACACAATATCGAATTTGCGAACCAAAAGATTACAGGATTTGTTTTACAAGATGCGTTCAGCTATGGGAACGTTAACACTTCATCATATACTTTCCGCAATAAAAGCAAAAATGAAGATGAAGACAATATAAATGATAAGGATAGGGTCAAAATAGGGGAAACTTGGTATTGCAGAAGGATCATTTGAAATTGTCGTCTTCAACAGTAAATAAAAAAGACAGGCTAGTGAATTACGGATAAAATTTAAAATTATTTCAATGTACAAGAGTAATTGAAACATTAGAATGGAAAAGGATGGAACCATCAGAATTTCGAAAGTGCATTTGACACAATTCAATGGCAGCGTAAATTTCAGAGGACCCTACGAGGGGTAAGAAGCAACGATGAAACTACCGAGTATTTGTACAGTTTCCACCTTTTATATGGTTGTTAAAGAGCGAAAATACCACTGAACAGTGTCCAGTTTTCTTTACTGATCCTCATAAAAACGCTTGTGGTTAAGTCCACCCAAGCAAGGGGGACCTTTTTGATACATGCACCTACCCCTCTATCCAGCTATTAAACTTTGAACTTCTGGTATCTTTATCACATCTCCTCATTCTAACCTTGCCTGTGTTAATATCATAAATCTACTCACAAATCAACAATAATTGAAATATTCACGACTAAAATTACTGATTATACTAAAATTTTTGCAATTAACAATTTTTCAGGAATTTGTAATTTATGCTGGACTGTTGATCTCCAGTACTATGTAGCTCCCATGCGGTTTTAAACTTCCTACATATGGCTCTGTTCATCAAACCCCATTTATTGTTTAAATTCTCTCCATCGATGGTGTAAACTTATGTTTTTTATTATCTTATCAGGCCATTTTACTTACCTTTCCAATAGAAACGCTATAAGATTTTCGTCAGTTATTTTTCTTCCTTAATGACTACCTCAATTTTCTTTTTTTTTCCATACACTCATATATGGACGATTGTATTCTTCATTCATCACCTCCCTTTCCCTCACAAAGTTCTTTGAGGTTCATATCCAGCTGTAGTTAATCTTCTCACAATTTTTATAGCAGACCTGGATAACATCTGGGACAATGGCGAATAACCCTTGGATTCGGTCCTCCCATAGCAAACTATTTCTGTCCTGCAACTACGAAAATCTTAACCCTTCTAATTCATCCCGTCCTTTAACGTAACCTATTTAAAAAAATAGAAAGTAAATTTTTAATGTGTTTTTATTGCATTGGAATTTCATGTTTCCTAAGGATTACTTCGTCCTTTTTTGATACCACAGAATTAAAATACCAGTTTGTATACAAATATGTACGTATGTGCCGTTTGTATATTTAGTCCTGGCGGTTGTATGTTGGAATAATGCTTTGGACCCCACAAAAGTGAGAAAAGGTTTTACGTATATGATGATCTACCAATTATTTATTGGACTGACAAGGAAAAACACTGATGTCAGTTTTTATCTCACAAGTTTGTCCGTTTATTCTGTATACAACCGGATGGGTCTTATTTTATAGGTCACCACCTCCTGAAAAAAAAGGTGTTGCCAGAAAAGATTTGTACACAATCAAACTAATATATGTATACAAATTTCGAAAAAAAAAATCTACAATGAAACGCATCCAACCATGAATACAAGAAAGAACAAAAATTTTCTAAGGTTTGTACATCTGATATTTCTCACCTTGTAGAATCTTATTTCTTACTTGCACGCGTCTCTCTCTCTCTCTCTCTCTCTCTCTCTCTCTCTCTCTCTCTCTCTCTCTCCCGCTAACCCTAACAAAACCAGCTCTCCTGTGAATTTTTAAAATAACAATTTAGTTTTCAAGGAATTCCTCCAAATGGTTTCTTTTCCTTTTAAGTGAAGTCTTCAGGCAACACTTAGGCCCCAGACATGTTATTTTTATTAACCTATAACAAATGTTTCCGAGAAAAGAGCATTCGTTCTATTTCGCTTTCAGGTACAATATGGTGTTGTAGCAAATAATTAATGTTACATCTATGGTCATTGTGACGAAACTGGATGGAGATTGAAATTTATTTTGTGCCTATAAATTCACTAAATACTGCCTAGAATGAAAAGGTCTTTACCGATCATTACACATTGCAAAAATTTTTGTACACTTTTTTAATCGAACTGCCTCAGAGATTTTCATAATTCTGTGTTTTCTGCAACAAACAATGGTGGCTTAAACATAAAAATACCCTTTCGAAATGGTGTACAGATCTCACTCGATTGTACTCTGTTTCCGTTTGATATATAATGATGTTTAGTTCTTTGAAATCAACATATGTTTTTTGTCTCCTTCCAAGTAAGATATACATTGAGAATAAAGGCGACTGTACAACTTTTTGGTTACTGAATGATCAAATGAAAAACAATTCTCTGGAAATTTGTGTATAAATGAAAACATAAGTATTTCTACAAACATGTGGTTACACACACTCATACACACACACACACACACGTGGTATATAAATATAATATATTATATATATATATATATATATATATATATATATAGATATATATATATATATATATATATATAAAAATCACCCTCGATCTGGATGCTTTCGTAATTAGAATCGATATGGAACCCGTCTACCATGTTGGCCAATTCGAGCGTTTGACAGCACGTAGCCTTTTGTTATGAATAATTATCACATCGAACCGTGATCCATTTATATATCAATTCAAGCTACAAATGTCCTTTTTTAATATCTAAATTCACTTTACCTCCCAAATGATATATTTCATATATGTACCGAAGGGGAATTTTTATAGATAATAATTTCGTCCCCCCATGGGATCGAACCACCGTCCAAGTGGACGGGGACGAAATCAGGACAGTCAGTGACGCTATCCAATCAGCCAACAGAGACGCTATAAGTTCATATCGATTCGACCTTACAAATCACCCTCGATCTGGATGCTTCGTAATTAGAATCGATATGGAACCCCGTCTACCATGTTGGCCAATTCGAGCGTTTGACAGCACGTAGCCTTTTGTTATGAATAATTATTAAAAAATTCCCCTTCGGTACATATATGAAAATATATCATTTGGGAGGTAAAGTGAATTTAGATATTAAAAAAAGGACATTTGTAGCTTGAATTGATATATAAATGGATCACGGTTCGATGTGATAATTATTCATAACAAAAGGCTACGTGCTGTCAAACGCTCGAATTGGCCAACATGTAGACGGGTTCCATATCGATTCTAATTACGAAAGCATCCAGATCGAGGGTGATTTGTAAGGTCAGATCGATATGAACTTAGCGTCTCTGTTGGCTGATTGGATAGCGTCACTGACTGTCCTGATTTCGTCCACCGTCCACTTGGACGGTGGTTCGATCCATGGGGGGGACGAAATTATTATCAATTAAAAAATTCCCCTTCGGTACATTTATAATAGAAAATATACACTTTGGGATGGTAAAGGTGAATTTCAGATATTAAAAAAAGGACATTTGTAGCATTGAATTGATATATAAATGGTATCACGGTTCGATGTGATAATTATTCATAACAACAAAATAGCTACGTGCTGTCAAACGCGGTCGAATGGACCAACATGGTAGACGGGGTTCCATATCGATTCTAATTACGAAAGCATCCAGATCGAGGGTGATTGTAAGGTCAGAATCGATATGAACTTATAGCGTCTCGGTTGTGATGGATAGGTCACGACTGTCCTGATTTCGTCCCCGTCCACTTTGGCGGGGTTCGATCCCATGGGGGGACGAAATTATTATCAATTATTCCCTTCGGTACATATATGAAAATATATCATTTTGGGAGGGTTAAAAGGAATTAGAATTAAAAAAAAGGGACCATTTGTAGCTTGAATTGGATATCTAAATGGATCACGGTTCGATGGATAATTATTCATAAACAAAAGGGCTAGTGCTGTCAAACGGCTCGAATTGGCCCAAATGGTTAGACGGGGTTCCCTTATCGATTTAATTACGGAAAGAAAAAATTCCAGATTCGAGGGTGATTTGTAAGGCAGAACGCTATGCTTATAGCGTCTCGGTTGGCTGTGAAAATAGGCATCACTTTGGGACTGGTCCGGGGGGAAATTTTTTTTTTGTCCCCCGTTCCAACTTGGACGGTTGGTTCGATCCCAATTGGGGGGACGGAAAAATTATTATCAATTTTAAAAAAAATTCCCCTTCGGTACAATATGAAAAAATTATATTCAATTTGGGAGGTTAAAAGTGAATTTAAGATTAAAATTAAAAAAAGGACAATTGTAGTGAATTGATATATAAATGGATCACGGTTCGATGTGATAATTATTCATAACAAAAGGCTACGTGCTGTCAAACGCTCGAATTTGGCCAACATGGTAGACGGGGTTCCATATCGATTCTAATTACGAAAGCATCCAGATCGAGGGTGATTTGTAAGGTCAGAATCGATATGAACTTATAGCGTCTCTGTTGGCTGATTGGATAGCGTCACTGACTGTCCTGATTTCGTCCCCATCCACTTGGACGGTGGTCGATCCCATGGGGGGCGGGGGGACGAAACTAGTATCAATAAAAAAATTCCTCTTCCCGGTATATATATGAAAATATATCATGGGAGGTAAAGTGGAATTTAGATGGGATTAAAAAAAGGAACATTTGTAGCTTGAATTGAATTATATGAATGGATCACGGTTCGATGTGATAATTATTCATAACAAAAGGCTACGTGCTGTCAAACGCTCGAATTGGCCAACATGGTAGACGGGGGTTCCATATCGATTCTAATTACGAAAGCATCCAGATGAGGTGATTTGTAAGGTCAGAATCGATATGAACTTATAGCGTCTCTGTTGGCTGATTGGATAGCGTCACTGACTGTCCTGAGTTTCGTCCCCGTCCACTTGGACGGTGGTTCGATCCCATGGGGGGACGAAACGAAATTATTATCTATTAAAAAATTCCCCTTCGGTACATATATGAAAATATATCATTTGGGAGGTAAAGTGAATTTAGATATTAAAAAAGGACATTTGTAGCTTGAATTGATATATGAATGGATCACGGTTCGATGTGATAATTATTCATAACAAAAAAAGGCTACGTGCTGTCAAACGCTCGAATGGCCAACATGGTATGACGGGGTTCCATATCGATTCTAATTACGAAAGCATCCAGATCGAGGGTGATTTGTAAGGTCAGAATCGATATGAACTTATAGCGTCTCTGTTGGCTGATTGGATAAGCGTCACTGATGTCCTGATTTCGTCCCCGTCCACTTGGACGGTGGTCGATCCCATGGGGGGACGAAATATTTATCAATTAAAAAAAAATTCCCCTCGGTACATATATGAAATATATCATTTGGGAGGTAAGTGAATTAGATATTAAAAAAAGGACATTTGTAGCTTGAATGATATATAAATGGATCACGGTTCGATGTGATAATTATTCATAACAAAAAAAGGCTACGTGCTGTTTCAAACGCTCCGAATTGGCCACATTGTAGACGGGGGTTCCATATCGATTTAATTACGAAAGCATCAGATCGAGGGTGATTTGTAAGGTCAGAATCGATATGAACTCATAGCGTCTGTGTTGGCTGATTGGATAGCGTCACTGGGGGACTGTCCTGATTTCGTCCCCCCGTCCACTTGGACGGTGGTTCGATCCCATGGGGGGCACGAATTATTATCAATTAAAAGTTCCCCTTCTGGTACATATGAAATATATCATTTGGGGAGTAAAGTGAATTTAGATATTAAAAAAGGACCAATTGTAGCTGAATTGATATATAAATGGATCGGTTTCGATGTGATAATTATTCATAACAAAAGGCTACGTGCTGCAAACGCTCGAATTGGACAAAACTTGTAGACGGGGTTCCTATGATTCTAATTAAAAAACGAAAGCATCCAGATCGAGGGTATTTGTAAGGGTCAGAATCGATATGAACTTATAGCGTCTCTGTTGGCTGATTGGATAGCGTCACTGACTGTCCTGATTCGTCCCCGTAACACTTGGACGGTGGTTCGATCCCATGGGGGGACGAAATTATTATCAATTAAAAAATTCCCCTTCGGTACATATATGAAAATATATCATTTGGGAGGTAAAGTGAATTTAGATATTAAAAAAGGACATTGTAGCTTGAATTGATATATAAATGGATCACGGTTCGATGTGATAATTATTCATAACAAAAGGCTACGTGCTGTCAAACGCTCGAATTGGCCAACATGGTAGACGGGGTTCCATATCGATTCTAATTACGAAAGCATATATATATATATATGATGTGAGCGTGGGTGTGTGTGAGTGTGTGTGTGTAACCACATGTTTGTAAAAATACTTATTTTTCATTTGTACACAAACTTCCAGAGAATTGTTTTTCATTTGATCATTCAGTAACCAAAAAGTTGTACAGTCGCTTTTATTCTCAATGTATATCTTACTTGGAAGGAGACAAAAAACATATGTTGATTTCAAAGAACTAAACACCATTATATATCAAACGGAAACAGAGTACAATCGAGTGAGACCTTGTGCACCATTTTGAAATGGTATTTCTATGTTTGAACCTCAGTTGTTTTTTGCAGGAAACAGACTTACGAAAATCTCTGAGACAGTTCGATTAAAAATAGAGTATAAAATCTGTTTGCAGTATATAATGATCAGAAAAGACATTTTCTCTCTAGGTAGTGTTTATTGTAGTTATGGAAACAAAATCAATTTTAAACCCTATTAAGTTTTATCACAGGGAGCGCAGATGTAGCATAATTATTTGATACAACACCAATGTACCTGAAAGCGAAATAAAAATGAATGCTCTTTTCTCAGAAATATTTGTTATCGGTTAATAAAAAATAACATGTCTGGGGACTCAGTGTTGCCAGAAGATTTCAGTTAAAAAAAACCGTTTGGAAGAATTCCTTAAAAGCTAAATAATGTTGTGTGTGTGTGTGTGTGATGTGTGTGTGTATAGCACACAAAGTGGTTCCAAATACTATATATATATATATATATATATATATATATATATATATATATATCATATATATATATATATATAGATATATGTGTGTGTGTGTGTGTGTGTGTGTGTGTGTGTGTGTGTGTATAGGCACAAAGTGTTCCAAATACTTGGTAATTACACTTACCAATAATAAAATTCAAAACTTACCTAACTGCATCCAGATCGCTGAACTCTCATAAAAAAATATGACTGACTACTCTAAAAGTTAACAGTAATATCTTAAAAGAATTATCAGTAATGTGAGGTACCAAAATATATTAATGTTTATAAAACAATTGTGAAGTATCAATATTTAGGCAAGAAATATTCTATCGTAAAAGGGCATCACTGAACAACAGTAACTGTGTCCCCAGTTAGAGTCACTTCAGCAAAAACTGAAGGAGCAAAACTATATCACTGTAGTTTACTCACAATGTTATTCCTACCACTAGTGCAATTAAATGGCACTACTGTGAAACTGTTCCTTGAAAAAAATCTTGTATTCAAATTGAAAATAAAAATTCACAGTTTTATTTTGAAGAATTACTATTACTAGAAAACACAAAGCTTAATTAATGCTTGAATTTAGATAAGAAACAAAATCAAATCGTCAAAACCTTACTTAATATGTCAAACAAACAAAACAAAACACAAAACACACACCAAAAAATGTAAAATATTAAACTCAAAAAGAATTAAACATAATTCAAACGACACTAAGAACACACAATTACACAAAAGATAAGAAAATGTAAATGCATAAAATTCACAAAAATCACCTCAGTTTGAATAACACATCTTCAAACTTCAAAATATACTTTAACCATGGCTAAATTTATAAAATTCACTTTACCTTACACAAGCTTTCACACAAGATTACCCAAAATGCAGCTGCATTTCTTGATAGGCGTCGTTACTGGATAAACACTAACTGCTATGAGTATCAGATCGTACAAGAAGTTATTAAACGGGGTAACCGACAATTACTTACTTTACGTTAATTTATAATTTCACTTATTTAATGAGGAGAGAGAGAGAGAGAGACCAGCACAAACGGCCTTTAGAATCAGAATGCTATAATTTTCATTCTCCAGTCAAAGACAAGACCCCATAGATCATTCTAGTAAAGAAGGATGACGTCATAATCAAGGTAAAACGTTTCTGGCATTAGCTCAATTACTAGACGGACCTCATTCAAACTGGATGTTATTTGGCTGGCATACGTGTCCGGTCATTTTATGGATACTTGACAATGAGGACTGTTTGTCCTTGACAACTTGTAACTTTTCTGAATAAATAACTACAATAGATACCATCCAGTCTGAATGAAGTCCTTCCAGCAATATATTATATATATATATATATATATTATTCAAACATACACACACACACACATATATATACACGAAAAAAACGGTGGCAGGCAACCGTAGGTCGGCATTGTTTGAACCGTAATATCATCGTTACTTTTCATCGTAGAAGAAAGGTAAGAGCATAGTTGGAATCCTCATGAAAATCCTCATGGGTTTTGAGTACTCGGAATTAAAAAGAAGAGGGAAAGTTATGGAAGATGAAGAGTGGCAACAAAAGCAGAAAACATCTGAACTAAAAAAATTAAATCAAATTGTACCGGAATTAAAAGAGAAGAGAGAATTTTATGGAAGATGAAGAGTGGCAACAAAAGCAGAAAACAACACAAGTAAAAAAAAAAAGATTAAATAAAATCGTATTTCAAGGCAGATTCAAGATTACTGAGTCTAGTTGTAAACTGATTGCTCTTACAGTAAGTGCATTTGAGACAAAAATTTGAGTGATGGTTGTAATGAAAAAACTAGTGAGTAAAGATACACATTAAAACACAGTTACAGAAAATAAGATAAGACCGGAGGTACAAAGGATAGGTTACAACACACCAGACACTAGTATTTGTTAAAGAAACGGAACAAGAGAAAGGGGTTACCATACTTTTAAGCTGTGCCACGTAATTCCCAAGCTGTGGTTCCCATGCTGCGCTCCACGATGTTGTAACTATCCTTTGTACCTCGGTCTTATTTATTTTCTGTAACTGTGTTTTAAGGTGTATCTTTACTCACTAGTTTTTTCATTACAACCATCACTCAAATTTTTGTCTCAAATGCAGACAGACTGGCACCAACTTCTGTGACACACATGGCTCCCAGACCGTGGTTCTTGTGATGTTCCAGCACTCACCAACATCGAAGACACAGCCAATGATACACTTATCACCCAGGCAAACAATCTGACAGAAGCCCACGTCCATGCATTTGCCGGCCATCAAGGAACATCCAACGCTTCAGCGATAGACAACCTTCTTAATGCCAAAGAGGCCACCATGGCTGTCAAACCCTTACAAACTTCCAGGACAAACCCTTGTCGCCCACTGTGCCTTCAGAAACACATGGACCACACCCAGCAGCAATCGCTGTTGTTTCATTTTTGCCGATACCAAAGATCATTCGGCCCTGCCGTCAAGAACTGCCTCCCAGAATGCCCATGGCCAAAAAACGCACAAAACGGCTACCACCACTCACATTAATTGTAGCAGGTGCGTATCCATCAAACTGGGGCCATACTAATGTACATGAATCTAACCTTAATCCTGACAGACCCAATCCTACATGGCTCTATCAGCATCTCTGCCTTTTTAATCCTTGACTGCACCACAGCTACTCACAGTCAACCAACCAAATGCCCACAGCCAGCCAATATCTGACTCACAGCTACCGACGCCTCTCCCATCCTTACCTTCAGTCAGAAGCATCTCACCCTTAACCTCGGCGACAGAAAGTAACACTGGCGGTTTATCGTTGCAGATGTCTCAATACCTCTCCTTGGGGTGGACTTCCTGGCACACGACCAATTGCTTGTGAACGTTGACAACAGAGGCCTTGCTGATGCCGCTGATCTGTCCATGACACCCATCACTGTAGTCTGCACAGAACTCATCCTCCACATCACCGATTCCAAAGACGAGTTTGCTTACCTGCTCGCCACATACCCCGAAGTTTTCAAACCTGAACTATGATAATCTCATCAAATCCCTGCCAAGGCATGGTATTTTTTGCCACACTCCTGTTTCCGACACCTACCACCTGAAAAGGCACCTTCACCTTCAATTACTCCTGCTTTGGCCTGTGCAATGCAGGAAATGCTTTTCAGTGACTGATGGACGGCATTCTGGGAGACCTTCCTTTCTACATCTAGAAGAAGAGCATCTCCAACACCTGCAAGAAAACAGCCTTGTCATCCGATACAACAAATGCTCCTTCGTCACCAAGAGGGTAGAATTCTTGAGGCACCTCATAACACCTGAGGGTTTCCAGACCTTGCCCGAGAAGGTCACTGCATCAGGAAGTTCCCTCACCCCTACCACTGTCAAGGGTCTACAAGAACTCCTCTCCCCACCCCTATCACGTCAAGGGTCTACAAGAACTCCTCTCCCCACCCCTATCACTGCGTCAAAGGTCTACAAGAATTCCTCAGAATGGTGAGCTTTGCTTTTTGCCTGACATGACCTCAACCTTGGCCCCACTCTACAAAGTCCTCAAGTTTGCCTGACATGACCTCAACCTTGGCCCCACTCCACAAAGTCCTCAAGTGCAAGCCCAAGGCCCTTTCCTGGGGGTCCCCACAGGCAGCTGCCTTCACCTCTGGCAAAAGGACCCTCGCCAAAGGCCACAACCGCTTTTCTTTCCCTGCACCAGGTCATTCTCTTCTACTTTCCACAGATGCCAGCAATGTAGCCATAGGAGCTGTCTTGGAGCAGATCATCCATGGTCGCCCTTGACCTTCACCTTTTTAGCAGGAAACTCAGCAAGACAGAGACAAACTAAAATACGTTTGACTGTGAGGTCCTGACTTACCTCGCCGTCAAACAATTTTGACATTTTTTTGGAAGCCATACTTACCTCACCGTCAAACAATTCTGACATTTTTTTGGAGGCCATACCTTTCACCCTTCAAACTGACCATCTGCCACTAGCGCATTCAAATCGACAGTCCGATGCCTGGTCACCCTGTCAGCGCTGCCACTTGTCAGCTCTAGCCGATTTCAACTGCACCCTTCGCCCTGTTCCTGGGAAACACAATCCCATCACTGATGCCCTCTCCAGAATCTCCATCGATTACAAGCAGCTGGTGGCCAAGCTACAGGACAATCCAGAGCTCAATGCCTGCAAGACCTCTTCAATGTCTGCAATGGCTCGACATCCCCCTCAATGGCAACAGCCCTACCTCCACCCTCTGTGATATGAGCATCAGCCCACCCACGCCCACGGATCCCACCGAAACTTAGACATCACCTCTTTGACATCATCCATGGTCTGGCACACACACCCTTCGGGACGATCCACAGCCACCCTCCTGAAGAACTTCATCTGACATGGCATATCGAAAGATGCTAAGCTGTGGTCCCATGAATATTCTTCCTGCCAGCTCTCTAAAATCCAACATCACACAAAGTCAGGTGTGGGGTCCTTTCACCCATCACAACGCTGTTTCGCCCATGTCCACATCGACATTGTAGGACACCTCCTGCACTCTGAAGGACATTTCTACCTACTCACAATGGTCAACTGCACTAGAAGATGGCCCAAAGCTGCCCCTATCAACAGCAGTATGTGCTTGCGCTTTCCTCTCATCATAGGTGTCCAGATTCAGTGTACCAGATTGCATCACCCCTGACAGAGAAATTACTACTTTCACATCGCAGCTCTCTCAGCACCCAGTTACATCACACAACCAACTAATATCCCAAATCCAATGGCATGGTAGAGTGGTTCCACCAAACCTTGAAAGCAGCTCTGATATCTCGCTTCAACTTCTTGACCTGGTACTCGCAGCTTCAAATGGGTCCTCCCCTGCCTTCAGACAACAACTAAAGAGGGTCTTGAGCTATAAGCAGCCGAGATGGTGTATGGTGATCTGCTCATGATACCTGGTGAATTTTCCTTAACAATAATACCTCACCCAACATCATCAGACTCTGGACCATCGTCAGAAAATTCGCCCCTGGCTGCCCATCTCATAAGCCAAACGATAAGACCTTTATCCTGAAGGATCTACATGCTGCAAAATGCCATTTTACCTCCTTTGACCCAGCCTTACTCAAGCCCCTACTGGGTCATCAACTGCAAGCAGAAAGCCTTCCTCATCAACATCTGCGGCATGACAGATTGGGTTGCCATCGACTGCTTGAAACCAGCATATTTACTTGGTGACATTACTCCTTCAGTCCAGTTTTCAAGGGTGGGATGCCATCTGCAATGCCATGGTTAACTTTTTGGGGGTGGGGGGTATTGTGCCCAGCAACTTGCTGGCCATAGTTCCCACACTGTGCTCGATAACAATTCAGTAAGCTGACAGGATGGCATAAACTTCTGTAACGCACCTGGCTCCCAGACCATGGATCTCCCGTCGTTCTCCATAGCAACACAACATGCCAACAGGATGGTGCCAACTTCCGTGACACACCTGATGTTATCTATACAGAAGATGTACAGTCTAAAATCGAATGCATGTGCATTATTAGTCTGTGAGTTAGTATTTAAGTTTTCTCCTGATTGGTCAACAATTCATATAAATACCACTGCAGTTTGTTAATAAAGTATCATTTCAGGAGCAACGTCTTGTCTCAATTATCATCCTGCTATAAAGTCATGGGAGTACACTGCAATAGTACCAAGGGGTTCTAAGGATATTTATACCAACATGGCAGTTAACTGATCAACATTAGATGTAAACATCCCTCAAAAACCAGAATTTTAGGACCAATACGACATCTGTATGAAATCACTGAAAAAATAATGGGAGTAATGTAAGCGGTATATTAAGCATTGTCAGGGAAAAAGGCTAAAATCGAGACAGCATTGTCCAATCCTACAACGTACTCATACCTTACAATGAACATTTCATTAATCAACAGCTAATGCTACAACCAACAAATCACAAATGATTTAATAAATAACATAAAATAGCAAACTTGGTTATCAGTAAAATGAATCTTAAACCGTTACAAAACTATGTACACTGATAACAGCTGACTTTACATGTCTAAAGACTGCCATGGTTACCACTTCTCCAGAATTAAACTGACTCACAATGTAACTTCAACAAAATACTTCCAAAAATCTCTAAAAACTACAACACCAACATCTTACAAGCTACGAAATCATTAATAACATGAAGCTTGGAAAAAATTGATTAATAAACAAGGTTGTTTACGCCTGTCTCCAAGTGCACAATGCTCTGTAAATAATACCAACCTCTTGAGATATCCTAAAATTTCCTTCCAAGTATTTGACTTCTAAGCAGCAAAATCTCTATGAATAACCACCAGAGGATCAAGGTGTGAAATGTGAGCACACACTACTATAAAAAAAATCTCAATAAAAGGATCAATTTGAGATAAGTCATAAAAGCATCTGTTACATAATAGCCAAATGATAACTGTGGGTCTCATTCATACGTGGTACTGACTAGAATTAAACCCAGGCACAAACAACCTTTAATGTACATTCAAATCACAAAACAAAAAATCCACCACCTTCGAGAGTCTGATGCCATTATAGAGCCTGCTATTTAAATAAATATTTGCATTCATACCTCAGCACAGATCCGAGAATGATGAAACATGATTCTGGGACTAAAACCAAAAATAGCTTCACAATATGCCCTAGACCTAGAGCAAAGGCCTCGAACGGAAGGCCCATCGCCTTTGAATTATGTACGAATCCAAGATGACACTTACGCTGGCTATACAACAGAAAGTTTTGCTTGTAAATTAGCTTGTAAATTAATAATGTGCATATATAAAAAGCTCATTTTATCTATTTTTGTGTCTATGCATTGACACACACACACACAGAATTAAAGAATACAGAATTAAAATATTAATATAACGCAAGACCTCAACCATTTAATTGAAAGCGTGGTTGTTGAAAATGAATGCTTCTAGTGAATGCGTCCACTGTGCATCCGATAACGAAGCAGTGAATCGAATATGTAGTGGATCCCAGTCAAGACGAAAGAAGGGTATGGGCACAGAAACCTCATCCCAAAAATATTTATGACATCGGAAGGGTGCCAAATCCTATAGCGACCGCCAATAAAGAAAAAGGACTGAAGTTGAATAATATATGTATAATGTATGTTACAGATGTTACAGTTGTACTCGTATGTGTAATATCAACGCCATAGCGCATGGCCATAGCTCCACAGATGTATTTCTGTTCCCGCGTGCTCCAGAAAAAAAAAGGAACTTATTTGCGTGACCTTTTCTCCAATTTTATCCGTCGCCGACATCGTCGTCGCGCTGATGATTAGTTTTGGCTCCTTTTCCCTTCCCTCTTCATTTTAGTCGTTCTCAATTTCGTGGTCGTCACACCATCTCTGCGATGTATTTTGTTGGGAGGGAGAGACAGACCTTCCGTCCGTCCTCCTCTTTCCCCTCCTCCTCCTCCTCCTCCTCCACCCATGCCTCCCAAGTTCTTGATGGGGAGCGTGTCATTTGCTCTTGTGCCTCCTGATGGGGAATGTCTTCTTGGGGAAGCAAGAGAGGGTCTGGGGAAGGGAAGTCATCAACACCAGTCGTGATGAAGTGACTCTTTCCCTCCTTCGTTCTCAGCAACAAGTTCCCTCTCGCGGCTTCCACTAAATTCGTCATCAATCTCGTCTTATCATTCAGGAAATTAATTCGTATGTGTTTTTATAATGTTTACAGGGTACTTATGTTTTCAATTAGAATACTTATTAATTATTTCATCTGTAAGTTTTCTTCACTGGCTGTCTTGTTTCCCCCCTATTTCAAAATCAATCACTCTTTTTCTCAATCACTCTCTTTCATTTCCTATAAAGCGGCTTATCTCTTCCTTATCTTTTAAACTCATATCGTTTTTATCATGATATTTCACCATGTTGCATGTATCGTCTTCGTAAGCAAACATATATAAATATTCCCCAATCAGAATTCATGATTACCAGACTATGGGTATTGGTAAAAATAGAAAGGAAAAAAGACGATGACTCTTACTGTAAACGGCATAATTCACGTACTTCAAAGCACTTAAAATACGGATATCCTAATTATTGCCTGCATCGTAGTTGACATGGAAGCAGTATTATTATTTGAAGCTAAATAATCAATTTTTTTACCCCAAAAGTATATCTAGAATAGTATACATATAAACACTTTGGGTTCTTTATTAACAACATGACTGTATAATTTCAAATTGGCCAATCTTTTGAATCTTACAATATAATATCTCACCTTACTTTTGCTCTCCCTGTGTACCTCTTATATTACTGCAATGTGAACCATTTCCTTGAATGTCGGCCCAAAGTGACTTTCTTCAATAATTTTCTTAAACTTTTTCCCCCTTCTCTATCAGTAGAAATATGTTTTAAAAAAACCATGGTTCCAATGCTTCCAACCTCCTTGGTGCATCGCTTTTCAGTAGAAAAATGTTTGAAATCCAAAATGCTTCCCAACCATATATTTCCTAAAATCTTACGTTACAGTTTTGTTCGTGGCAAGTGTTCTTTGCAAGAAAAAGTTTGGCAAATTCCAGTGCCACAAAAATTACGGAGTCAAGATACGCAAATTTCCGTGTCTTCTGCAATTTCACAGCTATCTTCCAACTTTATGTTTCACCATTTTCACTCATCACATTAATTATTCTCCACATCTTTCTGCCTGTGCTTCATGGCTTCAGTAATCATTTTCTGGGGCAACTTAGGAAGCCATACGGCAGACACGTAACTTCATTCTGTAGTTTCTCTTTTGATGTGTTTTATGCATTATAAACATTTCATGTTTAAAAAAAAAAAAAACCGTGCATTTATAACAGCACATATATCTTTGTTTACATTTGTTTCGTAGACAAGTTTTAGTGCAGACATACACACAAACACCGTCCCCCCTCTATCTCTATCCCTCATATAACACACACACACACACACACATCATATATATATATATATATATAGATATATATAGATATATATATATATATATATATGTGTGTGTGTATATATATATATATATATATATATATATATATATTATATATATGTGTGTGTGTATATATATCTATATATATATATATATTAACTATATACATATATATATATATATATATATATACATATATCTATATATATAATATTATATATATATATAGACACATATATATATATATCATATTTTATATAGTATATTATATATATTATATTATATATATATATATATAACGAGAGAGAGAGAGAGAGAGAGAGAGATAGAGATGTAGTCAGTTAAGGAGCTCAGGTTGACCAGGGGAGCTCAAGGTAGTTAAGGTGTCAGGTAGGCTACTGTAATTGACTACACGGAATATAAACTACAAATTTTAGTTTTCTTAGAACTGGTTATGCGAAATACATTATCAACATTTGTATAATTCCTTCAAAATTTCCTTTATTCTCTCTCGCTCTCTCTCTCTCTCTCTCTCTCTCTCTCTCTCTCTCTCTAGATATCATATATATATATATATATATATCTATATATAATATATATATATGTATGATGTATATACTCTTCATATTTATGTAATAAATTTATAGATGAATTTTCCAGTAACAGGACGTGTACACACATATATACGTACACACTACACACGTATACACATACATACATACATACATATACAAACATACACACACACACACACATATATATATATACATACATACATATGTTTATTACATAAATACGAAGACAACACTGGTACATTCATGGCATTACTCCAAATGTTTGCTAGAATACATACAACAATATACTGACGTTGAAAGTATGAAGTTACCGACATGAAGCATAAATATTTAATTTTGTCAAGGATAAAATTCTTAGATACAAAAAGGCACATGGATCATTTTACCTCAGTGTTCACGCTTTGTGCTTGACGAAGTTCAGCGTTAAGGTAACAATAACAATGTGACTAACAAAACAAATGTGATGCAAAGAACATCCTTGGCTGGTACATAATGAAACTACAGAACACACAGGAATTTGTGCGTCCTCAAACCATTCATTATTGACGCTTTCCGCTTTGGCAACTCTTCATATCAAAGTTTTGGTTATCAGTAACAAGTAGTACGTACTGCAAGAATAATACCAACGTAATTTATTGATCATTGATTGCCCGACTCACTGCTTGATTGATAGCTCAATAGCTAATTGATTTAAGTATTTGATAGATTGCTTTGTTTATTAATTTATCAGAATCACCATCATCATTAGTACCGTCAATAGTAGAAGTGGGAGTAGAGAAGTAGTAGTAGTAGTAGTATTTTCATTGCTGTTTTATTCACACCGAGTATTACTGGGCGTTTAGAGATGAGATTTCAATCCTGATCGACGCATTAATGAAGTTTTGCTTATTGACATGACGGAGATTTTAAGCTCAACGATGTAATCTTTAATTACCTTTGCTGGACCGATTTCATCCGCCTATATGAAGTTCAACTGAAGTCCCCTGTCTTGTGGTTCTGTTCATCTTGAAGAACAAACCTCAATAACCTTTCCTAACGTATTCTTGAGGCGCTGAGTGACACAGCGATCCCACGATCTAACTTTTCATCACGATCATAATGGAGTACGAAATCAGAACAAAAATGTACCTTGGAAGGTGATCATTCTCGTGTGTCACAATATGAAGTACGACTTTGTCATTTCTTCTTTCTTTTATGGGTATTCACTTTCGTGGACGTCTGCCGAATAATTAATGACGATTTTGGCTTATTCAACTGATAACTGGAGTTTGTTTCATTGCAGCTCCATCTTACAACACTCAATGTACGTTCGGTGCTTCAAGAACACATATCTCATTCTTTGAAACGTTTAGAAAATATCAAATGATTAATTTTGTAAACAATAAGAAAGCAGGGTAACTGTCCTCACATCCTAACTAATTCCAATGCGTAAATATGGTACTAAGAACAAAGGTCTGAGAACTGCAGTTTCCCTTTTACACATTTTTTTTTTTTTTAAGCTGAATTTTAGAATGGCAACTACAACAGCACTGTTTAAACCTTTACTGTAATATTAATACAAAACTAAATTAACGTTAATTTTCCGCTGCCGTTCACTCATAGAATGATGAAATTTTCTTAAAAACGATTGCTGTCCATATAAGAATCTCTTTATCTACAAATTAGATACTAAATGTGAATAACCTCTCTAATTATGGAGTTACTGAAACCATTATTCTCAAGAGATATTTGACAAATTTGCCGGACATACTCCAACCGTAACATAGTGTTATATAAGCTACGTGATCTTTGTCAAGAGATATTCTTAGTTAATTATTCCTTTTCATCTCAAGCAGTAAGACTAGCACAAGTTTAGTTTCAGCTCCGCTGTACATACTGTATTCCTGTTAAATTCATATTTTTAGGCACTATACTACTGAATTCATGCTAATATTAGCATGCATGTTAAATTTACACATGCAGCATGAAGTAAAGAGAAGCAAAGAGTTGAAGATAAACTCTACTTTAATGTGTGTCTTAATAATAAGTATCTAGATGAGTATGCTTCCAAATATTTCCGTTGCGTGACCTAACTGGAGGAAAGGGCTGTCTTGTGCTTCAATTAGGTAAAACCGGCTGTAAAAACTCCCGTGTAGAAAATGGGTAAGTTTTCACTCCTACTTAAATCTCATAATTTCTCTTTATTCTGGTTTGTAAACTAATTCATCATCATTTACTAAGTGGACTACTATCTATATAATACATAATTTCCTACCAGATCTCTTAACAATGGTATAAACGAAGTTTATCTCAGAGAATGGCTGCCTATCGTAACTTTGTAACTGTTTGCGTACAGTGTCCTTATTGTTATAATTCAACGATTGGGTAGTGGCATTTTAACTGAATTCAATTCCCCATGCCATATGTCTGCATATTTTTAGGTTCTTTGAAAAACAAGATCAACACTTAAATATTAGTAATTACCATTAAATATTTTACTTGATCTTGCATTTTCTTAATTCTTTGTCTCGTCCATTCATAACAGTAAATGTAAAATATTTATAAAAAGATATGATTCTCATTAACTACATTAAAAAAATCATTACTCAATACGTATGCTTATTCCCAGTCTTCTTTGTGATTCAAGATTCATTTCAAAAGGCACCTAAACCTAACGTTTTGACAATAATGTTTTCTTCCCAAGTAAATACGGTAACTATAATATACTTTATCAAATAATAAGGACCCACTAATTCATACGTACTATGGCTGCCGGTATCTCTTATTGATTTCACTGATCATACCAGCGTCTCAGTGGCTTCAAATGGTTTGATTTGGCAATCGCATTCTGTGTCCAATATACACTACACTGTCAACTACGATTTTGTTCATTAAGCAGTACACAATTTCAGGCAACTGTACAAATATGGGAATTCGTTTTAAGTGACAATAGTTGAAGCAGAAAGAATTTTTGCAGCTTTCATGAGATAGAATTCAGAGTCAATAGGGTACATTTCTGTAACCATCCAAAAGTGTACGTAAATCATCTAATTTTCCCACACAAGTTTTCTCATAAATGAAAATTTTTTTTTTTATGATGAACCGATGTAAAAGACTTGCAAAAAATGTTCTCCACCGGAGACAATCTAACATGCTCAGCCTGCCACCAATATACGAACAATTCTCTTTACCGAACACCATTTTCATGCCTCTCATAATAATATGAAAATATGAAAGGAGGTTGAGGTTGAGACTGTGGCCAGAACTGAGATCTAAAAACCAAAAGGACCCACCTGGGTAAAAGCATGTAATAGGGGCAAAGCAAAATCTTGAGGTTAAATTTCATCAGTCAATCTGTACGCATGCAAACTGCGGCACCATGAAACTGTGGACATTATTGATGACGTATCTGGCATGGGAGGGAGCTAGTGACAAGGCTTCAGTAAACATGTTGGAGACAATCGATATGTGACACTCACGCTGACGCATAATTACCGACTTCTCATTAGGATGGAAGATGGCAGAAACTGCTCTCTCTCTCTCTCTCTCTCTCTCTCTCCACAAA
Organism: Macrobrachium nipponense; assembly: GCF_015104395.2. Classification (NCBI taxonomy): domain Eukaryota; kingdom Metazoa; phylum Arthropoda; class Malacostraca; order Decapoda; family Palaemonidae; genus Macrobrachium; species Macrobrachium nipponense. The sequence continues at coordinate 35,214,280 of NC_087209.1, read as the reverse complement.
ATTAAGAAAATTCTATTCACATTAACTTAGGTTAGTACTATTCGTTCTTTGGCCTGTAAATTGTTTTTATTTCAATAATTTCATCGCTGGAATGGAAAATCTTCGTTAAGATAATGCACTCAACACAATATTTAACATCATAATTTTTTCACATTTGTCGTTCAGCATTGCTGTGTATCCACACACCCAAAGTAACATTTTATCTCTGTACGATTCATGTACATGAATCTATGAACAAGGCGAAATATTAAAGCAATGACGCGGTTGCAAGATTGTTGCTAATACCAGCAGTGGGGTTGTGGAACTCTTGGTTCAGCCAGTCCGCGAAGTGCCAGACAACACAAGTTCGATGCCTTGCAGGAATTGCCATCAATGAGCCTGGTTAGTTTGTGGATGGGTGACGCCAACGACACCCCAAACATTATTGCTTATAACACAACATTAACTTTTCTCTAGCCCCCCTCAGTAACTCATGCCGTCCTTAAGAGCATACGTACACTTAGGCCTGGTAAGTACGTGGATCGGTGACCACCAAAGAACCGTAGATTACTGTGATCAGTAAAATCCTGGGGCCATCAGTGAAGACATAGACATGGGGTTAGCAACCTTACCCCAATAATAAGAGCTTAAAACTGAAGGGTAGGTAGGATGAAACTACGACTTTCGCAATTTATCATAACAGCATTAGTTATCATTTAAAGCCGTTTATAAATAAAATTTCGGTATACTTCAGACATTCTACGGGTTGCTGCCAAAAATACCTGAAATTAGCTAACAATGATATTATTATTAGCAAATGGGAAGGAGCGACATCAATAAAAATAAATAATAAACATAATTGATTACTCATTTCCGTATGAAAACTCACTTGGTTATCAGACCCAAGGTTGGTCTACAATTGCCACAAATATTTCAGATTTCAGAGTTCCTTAAGAATTTTTTTTAAAAAAGTCCCTCTTCATCTGTCAATATCTCTCTCACATTGCACTAATAAAACCTAAAGAACCTATCGAAGCTATTCTTCAACAATACACTTCTTTTAGCATAAGCGATTACGATGTATACCAATCGTTTGACTATCAAGTAACATGATTAACACTAATAAGTTCCCATTTTCTCTACAATAACTCCCAATTGTAACAAAAGTGCAGAAAGATGTACTAGCAACTCTCTGGTAGACATTAGAGGTGCCTCACACTGAGGGACCTGGGGCAACCCGAACAAGATGTAAGGTCTGTAAGGTCTCTCTCTCTCTCTCTCTCTCTCTCTCTCTCTCTCTCTCTCTCCTAGGGGATACTTAAAAAAACGAGAACTTCCATGAATGTAACATGAATAACGTATACACTTCCTTACATTAATTACTCTCCAGGTTATATCTCTTTCCCCCAAAAGACCCATAAGAATATAAAAGGTTATTTAGAACAGATAATTAAATAAAGGTATAGATGCCATTCCAGCTGGCGGAGAATGGTAAAAGTTAAGAGCAAAAGTTATCTCAAAAGTTCTACTCTATCTTGCAAGATTTAGAACCTGGACACAGGTTAAAATAGGTCAGTTAAGAAAGAGAGAGAGAGAGAGAGAGAGAGAGAGAGAGAGAGAGGTTGGAGGTTGTACACGATGTTGACGGTTAAATTTCCTGACAGAGAACCAATAATTATTTCTTTGATTCGCTGTTAGTTATGTTTTTATACTGAAGGTATACAACATTCTAGATCGTGAACAATTATGTTAGAACAACGAGGAAGAGGATAAAGATGCTTTTGAATCTCAGGGCTGTAGCCATCTTCAACAACTGGTAAGAAAGCTCTTTGATTACTGTAGAAAGTCATATCACATTTTCCCAAGACAAGCTGGAAGGTTAAACAAAAGATGTATGGTCCTGCAGAGAGGCAATATACCTGTATATTGGATAGATTTTGCTAATAAAGATGAAAACAGATGTAAGTCCTTCATTCACCTCAACGTTTCAAACAATTCTAATAAATAAGTTAAAAGAAATCACGGTGAGACAGAGACAGAGAGAGAAAAAGCGAGATGATGACGCTCATGTATTGTCCTCATAACCATTGAAAACTTTTAAAGGTTCTGTTTTTTTTCCTTTTCCTTTTCCTTTTAATTGGTTGCCCCTTTCTACACCCACACCTCTGTATCCCAGTTATCATTCCCTGTCTTCTATTGACTATTCCATCTCCTTCCCAATCTTTATTAGAATCGCCGGCAGTCAGTTCTCATTTGTAAGCGTTTAGTTTTACGCTTAGTTGGCGTCAGAGAGAGCCTTGGATGATACGCTTTCTCTCTCTCTCTCTCTCTCTCTCTCTCTCTCTCTCTCTCTCTTCGCCACTTTGCCTGGAAGATTTAATTAAAAGGTTGTATCGTCAGTCAAGCTGAAATAACTCAGCGAAAAGTTTATTGTGCGAGAATGTCAATTAACATATTGTCACCGAATGTTTATTTACTCGGGGGGGAACCAGACGCAAAGATTCCGGTTCAGTTTAGAAATTTATCCGATTTTCATCTCCTCTATTTCATAACAGGAGAATTAGTCTTCTATACTAATAGAGATCTATTACTTTATTATTCGAATTCACACATTAAAAATAAGTAACAATTGGAATTCTTGTTTTTTCTTGTACCGACGAATTTCAGTGTTCTTATTTATTCATTTCAGTTTCCTTTTTGAAAGTCATCTTAGACTACAATTACGTGGAATATGTATTCAAGTAGCTGCAGGTAATTACCGTGAGAAATTATCATTACACTTCAGTGGGCATTCAGAAATGGGAGCAGGGAATGTAAACGTTTGTAAAAATGCTTGGCCATGAAAAATTCATGTCACGTATCACCTTACAATGTCCTTAGATCATCTTTGAACAAGGTCATTTTGAATTTTGTGAACGTGGTTTTATTTTTTTATTTTTTTGTGTGAATCTCAAAATACTTCCCTCTCATTCCACCTCAATTTATATCACCCAATAGTTCATTAGCTGACGTAAATCAAATGTTTTAACATGCATTCGGTAAATTTATTGGTAAAAAAATTTCAAAAAGCACACTTGATACGTAACAAATGCGTTACAAGGGCGCTATGTAACAGCCGCGTGATCAAAAGTGATGAAGATTGAGCATGACAAATTTGAGAGGGGGGGGGGGGGGGGGGGGGGGGGGGAGAGAACGTCAGCTTCTCTTCGGAGACTGAAAGGATGATTGTGCTCAGTGGTATGATCGCCACCACAAGTAGAGTTTGCAATGCTCGAAGAGAATGAGGTTGTAGACATGGTTGTAGGGTAGTGTTACATAACCAAATTGATTACTGGCGTTTACAGTAAAAAAAAAAAAAAACACACACACCACACACACCACACAACACCCATTCACACTGTTCGTGCGCATACTTTTAATAAGCAATTTGTCAGGCATGGATAGAAGAATTGTTACTTTGTTCAAGGAAACGGAAAAATAGATGGAAGTACGGCAAAATCTAAAAATTGCGTCCTTAGAAGTATTGCAGACGAGTAGGGTTGATGAAAATCAAAATAGAACAATAGTTAGGGAACAGGCAGATAAGACAAACGCTAAGATTTAAGATAAAAAATGTCAACTCTTCAGTATCTAGTAGAAAAATTTAATTTAGGGAGTCCAGGACTGAGCTAAGTGTTCATACTGAGGAAGGAATAAAAGAATTGTGTGGGGGGAACAGCGAAGGAGATATTGGTGAAGGAAAACGAAAGTTATTGCATTGCAGTGTAACAATAGAAAGGAAATTACATGAAGGGTAGCCAAAGTAAGAATACTGATGTAACGAGAAAAGTGGAAGAAATTCCCGTATGATGAAAACAAGGATTTAGTGGCCGAAGAGATAAACAAGAAAAATTATCTTGAAATTAAAGATACAAATAGTATAAAAACATTAGTGCACACCTTAATTGTTGGGAAATGTGTTATGTATGTGATAGGAAAATGCCAATTAAGCTAAATGTCAAGTGTTAATGTATGGACCGGAAACATGGGCTTTAGAAGACAAGAGTCACGATTGAGATGGTATGGGCATGTGTTGAGGATGGATGATGAGGAGGGAATGAAGAAGGCTTGGGAGGAACCTGTTAGGGAAAGAAGATCGAGAGGGAGACAGAAAATTAGACGGCGTGATAAAGTGAAGGAAGATATGGAGAGAAGAGGTTTGGTGAGGATGATGCGTTTGGTAGAAGGCAGTGGAGAAGGCACATCAGGAAACCGACCCCTTAATGTAGGGGTAACGGTGAGAAAGAAGGAGTTATCGTTGCGTAATGACTAAGAAAGCTCTTTGGAAGCCGATAAATAAGTGAAATGATTGGAAGTAACCGTTTTGAGACACGAATGTGGTGAGATCGCAGTTATGTAGATGAATATTTGTAGGGTATATCTGATGACAGGAAAAGAAGTTTGCACAAGTAGTAGACGATAAAGGAGAATTCAGAAATTACACAGACGTGGCCAGTGGAGATACTCTCACAGATATGGTAAAATGGTTAGCTAAGGCTTAAGGCTAATAGTATTTTGAGATTTCACAAGGAGTTAACTGAAGAAATGTCAGAATAACAGTGCTAGACCACTTGTAAGATATTTCATAAACACACACACACACACACACACACACACACACACACACACACACACACATATATATATATATATATATATATATATATATATATAAATACATATATATAGATATATATATATATATATATATATATATATATATCCAATGTAGCACGAATGAACGCGTGCTTCAGAATACCATAAAATCAACGTAAGAAGAGGAGTGAAAACGGGACTTTGAACAAGTACTTCCGTAGTTTATTCTGCATTTTCAAGTTCACACTGAGTACGGAGGTAATTGACAGAGCTTTATATTAAATAAATGAGAAGGGAGCGCGGGGTTACAGTTTTTGAATTTGGGCAGCAAGTCTGTCAACTATCTCTATATTCAGTGTGAAATTGGAATGTATAATGAACTACGAAAGTTCTTGTTCAGTCCCGTTTTTCACTCACCTTCTTTCTTACGTGGATTTCATTATTTATATATATATATATATAGATAGAATATATATATATATTATATATATATATATATATAATATATATTATATATATATATATATTACATATATACACATATATAATGTCCATTAATGACATGTGAACATTTTATATTACAAGCATTCTGGATGACTGTCAAGAATAATATGCCTAACAATTATAATAAATGCCTTACGATACGTATCCAAATCAATTGATACTTTATATTACTTAATGCAATTCCGTTCACTTAAAACTTTTACATCTACGAAGGGCGAGAAAACCAGCCATTTAAACGCAAAACATCTGCCTAAAACTAAGTAATCATTGTATTGGTTAATCTAAATTTTAGTAACTATGTTCAATCTTTCCATTGGTTAATTTAGATTTTAGTAATCTATGTTCACCTTTTCGTACTTCTACCCTATAAGCATAAGTAGACAAGCAAACATATTTCCATTAAAAAACTGACTTTGCAAGACAAAGGCTGTAATGGAAATTCCATGATTTAGCCCAAAGCTTTCAAACCAAGAATGATAGTGTAAGGGAAAGGTCTGGCGCGTAATTCTAACAAGAACTTATACATCTGCCTCTTAAAGGATGGAAAATGATTAAGGGATATGGAACAAGGAAGCAAGATAAGAATTACAAAGCTTGATAGTAGGGAAAAAGAAACAATGAATAAACTGGGTAATCAAAGGACTGACTACCTACATCTGCAAAGTAAATGCAAGAGAAGGTGGTCAGACAGATGTTACGCTTCGTATGAGAAGAGAAGGGGTCGGTTCTTCACCTCAGTTGAACAATGTCAGAACAATATGAACTCGTCAGTGAGCTAGGGCAGCTCTTTGTTGTTTTCATTACAACTTGATGCTTGAGGAGCTGCAAAATATGTCTTGCAGTGATGCTTCCCAAAGAGATTTCCTATTCAGATATTTATATCTTTCATCAGCTTCCTTGACACATCTGAAGCGAACCCGAATCGTCGCCCTTTGAACGTTTCCAGATCCAGGTGCGATTTCCAGCTCTTATCAGCTTTCGGTATCCCCTTTAAGCCATCAAGTCTTCGTCGACGCTAGAGAAAGGACACTGGAAGGATACCCGGCGAGAGAATTACCACAACCATCCTTAAATGTTCCCTCGGCTTCTCTTTAATATATATTGGTCCGATCAGTCGATTGCTTCCCCAACCTGCACAAATGGTGTCATTGAGCTGAAGTAATAGGTGTGCCCGGATGAGCCAACAGGATCAAATGGCAGTGCCATCCTTGTTAGCTTGTAGATCATAACACTTGATGATGATTATTATGAACCACATTCCGCGGATTAATACTGGGACACTTTATGTCCATCACAGTCCCGAATAACAAGTGCCCGGATGTCTGAAAGACGATGAAATGTACGTGGCGCTATAGCATTTTGATATGTCTCAAAATTTTTTCGTTTAACCCGAAGAAGAGTTAGGCGAAAACACAAAGAACACTAACAGTAAACTCTTAAGGATTATAATACTACAGCAAGGACTATGTTGAATAAAACGGTAGTACATTTCCTTTTCAGAATAGTATTAAGAACAGTGGCAGAGATATTCAAAATAGCTGACGAAACGAAGATCACCATTTATTTGTAAGAAGGATTCGTTACCTTCCATCAGAAAGACTTAGGGGCCCCATACACACACACACACACACTATTCAGATAGTGTGAACGATCTTCGCACCAATTTTATTCTGAACAAAGATTTTGCATCGGGAAGGCATGGCATCTTCTCTAGAAGAGACTAGCGCAATAGCGATATATCGGCAGACAAACACAAAAGGTGAATGACCTTTGTATGACAAACATAAGTCGCAAACCAGGAACCTGGTCGTGACATTCCCGCTGAAATCGTTCAGACCACGAAACTCCGCCCACTTTTGCATTCAGACAAGCCATACACAATGTTTTTGAGAACGGTACTACAGACAATCAGTCGTTCATACATTCGTTCAGTGTATGGGGCCCTTGAAACACGCAGATCCCGACTAACTGACACTACTAGTACGAAAATGCTAGCTATCCTGTTTGACTGATCAGGCTGTTAAAATTTCAAACTATTAACAAGACAACAATCATCTAGAGTCGCTTAGGAGAGGGTGACCTACTGTATACATTGCATTTTTTCAGAATTCATGAGCACTGACAGTCAAGAAATGGCAGACAAATAACGAGCCAGGAGAAACGAGTTATTAGGATTTGCGTAGTCAATAAAAATCAAAATCATATTGTTTTAATAAAAAGCTAATTATCTTGTGTATTAACTGTAGGGGGAAAATGAGGGGACTCTAGAATCCTAAGCATTTCCTTGAAAATGTTTTATCTGATGTTCCAAGACAAGAAACGGCAGATTCTTAAAGAATCAAATCTGACATTAAAAACGATCATATCCTTAAAGGTAATAAGGGACCTTCAGATGTTATCATTTAAGTATTAAAACTCAAAATTAGTTTATCACTGATAAACAAGCTGTACATAAAATCATAGGCTGAAAAGCATTGCCCTCGTGTAAAATTATTTTCGAAACAAAATGACTTTACTGAATGAAAAATACAATTCAAGCGTACATAAAGATGGCTGATCATACAGCCCCCGAAACTACGCGGTTTTCATTCCATGTTAAAACATTACCTCTGTATCAAGCACCGATTAAAATTTTTTTGTAACCTTGGAAAAGTCATAGGAATGATATAAGGTTAAAGGTCAGACGTCTCATCGATACGCTGAAGCAGTCTGTCGGGATGTCATGATTTTGACACCCTGTGAAAATTACGACGCGGGAAAATTAATTTCCCATTTAACCTTTCAACGAAACACCCAAGAGGAAAACTTACATAAGACGATGAGAATGAGAATTTTAAAGTAAATGCCATTCCCATCATAAGAGTCATGTGTGAAGTCCAGGCCAATGTCTGGCAAGTTCCTTAGTTGAAAAGCCACATGGGTCAGTATAAAGACAGATTTCTGTGAGGGGAGAGAAGGATAAGCAAGCGCTCCACCGCTATCAATTTTCATCCATGATTTTGGTGTTGTCCATAAGCATATTTGGGTCTGGATGTTGTTCTTTTTTTGTAATGAGCCTAAAGAGTCAGTGACTTACTAATTTACTCAGTCCAACCGCTTTCAACTGAAAGATCTTAGTTAATGCCACAAAATAGACAAGCCTAACTTTTCGATTTAAATAACGCAATGAAATGTTTAACCATAATTAAATTCTAATAAACTCAAACTTGCTTTTAGAAAAACAATGCTCCCTTAACATGTACAGTAGTTATAGGGCTGTCAAAACAATGACAAGTAAAAATCTGATAAGCTCTGCAACATCGGGAGCTCCCAATGTAATGACCAAGAGATTAGATAAGGATCAATGTTTATAATCTTCCTAGTAAGCCAGTGACACCGAAGTAACGATTCTCTGAAAATTAGTCGGCATCTTCTATCCTAATGATACAAAACACAGTATTTCAGCGACTCACTGCCACAACAATAATTATACAACGAAAGGGATCCTCACCAGACAGCTGGGGAAGATGGCCATAGCACACACACACACACACACACACAGAGAGAGAGAGAGAGAGAGAGAGAGAGAGAGAGAGAGACCCGTAAGCAAGTGACAACGGAGGCTTCCAAAACGCGCCTCGTCTAAAGCTGTTAAACAGCATCCCTCTGGAAGCGCTTCACGTCTGAGAACACAAGATTCTAACTTCTTGTCAAAGTTATTAATTTCCACCTTAGAGACTTCGATTCTATAAATGCGCATACAATGAAATTCACGCTTTATTTGCATCGACATTCAATTTACCTCATTTGCATAAAGTCTCGGCAGTCTTCCACTCCTCTTCTACTTTCCTCCTCCTCCTCCTCTTCTCCTTCTCCCTACTCCTCCTCTTCTGCTAAGGCATCGTATCACTCGGCGGGCGACGAGAGAGAGAGAGAGAGAGAGAGAGAGAGAGAGAGAGAGAGAGAGAGACGTCTTCTAAGTTTGTAAGTTGGCTTGCATGATATTAGTTCACAACACATTTCTATTATCCTCCAAACCCTCACCGCCAAAAGTTAGGACGGAATAATGACATATGACTTTCCATAGGGGAAAAGGGAGGCCGGGGGAGGGAAGGAAGGAAGAAACGAAGGCAGGATCACCATTGTCTCTTTGGCGGACATCACTGGGAAACGCTTCTTCCCATTTCTTTCACAACCGCCCCCCCCCCCCTTCCTTGTTTTTTATCTTTC
>NC_087209.1:35184953-35199953 GCF_015104395.2 Macrobrachium nipponense | reverse complement strand
CAATTTGTTTATCGTAGTTATTGCCGTGACTGGTACAGCGGAGGTCTATCCTACGTTTTTTTTTTTTTTTTTTTTTTCTTTTTCATGGCATAATGACTTCAAAACCTTACATGAAAAAAATGCCCCTGTGTGGGAGTGCATATATTCATTACAATTATGTATCAGTCTTAACAACCACTATTGTTGACGAGATACAAAGGCAGCAGCGGTGCTCTTAATCTTTGACTTCTTGTTTTATGAGTTAGACGCATGCAAAATATTTCCATTTACATACGCACATAATTAACACATGGTTTTTGTGTAAGGATTACAGATGCATCGAAAATAATCATCCATCTCTCTCTCTCTCTCTCTCTCTCCTGTTTCAGTAAGTAAAAGCATGAAAACCTGTGATTTGCATATACCCTACGAGGTATATTTACTTTTTGAGATAATAATCTCGTGTCCGGTTCTTCCATTTGTATCTCCACACAACCAACCACACGAACAGACCCACATCTGCGCATAGTACTTCTGTACGTCCGTGAGGCTTCTGCGCATCTTGTTTTGACGAAATGCTTGTGCACTACTAATCACTGTCTTGGGTTTAAGAACGGCGTCAATTAACTGCGTGGCCTGGCGGGTCGGTGGCCGGAACGGGGCCACATGCCAGGCCACTTAGTGCCCCGCTGATTGTTGTCCTATGATCCACCTTCCTAAGCGGATCACAGTCCCTGTTCCATTTGTTCCAATAAAAGTCCGCCAGACAAACAAATATGTTTTTAATGCCCTTTCTCGCTCGGCCCCTTTCCTCACGGAGGCAGACCGTGGCAACACCCAAATTCCTAAGCTCGACACTACGTTTAACCAGAACAATGCCACAATCCTTGGGCATTTCAGACAGCCTGGAAGCTTAAAAATGTAACAGAAAGGTCCCCTTTTTTTTATTAAAGAGAGAATAAAGTTAATTGTGCGTGGGAGCGAGTTAGAAACGTAAAGAGCCACCCAGAAAGCAATGTAGTAAAAACGATTATCCTTGTTGGTATTTAAATGCTTCTCTCTCTCTCTCTCTTTTGATATTTCTATGCGACTGTATTTTTCGAGTTGGAATTACTTATCACATCGCTTGTAAATATGAAAAATCCTCCGTTCTTTAGCGCACAATCATTGTGTTCCTTTGAAGCAGCCATAAAACTCCAATTTTATGGGTCGCATAATACGGACACAATTTTTGCTGACCTGTTTATCACGAAATCATTTTTGCCTGCCGTCCTTGAAAAAGCATTATTCTTGTGAGGCCACCATTTGCAATTATCAAAAGCATATGGGGAATTAACAGAGGGGTTTAAAATGCAGAATAAAATTGATTTGAAAAATTCCAAAACATTATCTACATACCTGCAAAGGTTGTGATTTCATCCGTTTTTTTTTTTTTTTTTTTTTTTTTCGTAGCAGCCTCTTATAAATTGACCTCAGTTTGTGTATGCCCATATTTTATTGTGAGAATTGCACCATATTACAATTGACACCAATTTTATAATATATCTTCTTCTTCCTCCCAGCTGGTTTCCATTTTTAAATGGGGTCGCCATTTCAGATGAGCCGTTTCCATCTATTTCTATATATCATAATAATATATATATATATATATATATATATATATATATATATATACACATACACACACACACACAACAGATATAATAGATAGATATATAATATATATATATATATATATATATATATATATAATATATATATATATATATATATATATATGCGCACATGTGCGTGTGTGTGTGTGTATGTAAACGAGACCGCAAACCCAACGACCGTGGCGAGTATAGACCCCGACATATCACAAGGAAAATTATTAAAAGAAATGCGTATCCATAAGAGGACGATAGACAGATCATTTTCAGCAAGTTAATGACGTTTAATGTTAAATGTGAAAAAATAAATTTTTTTTTTTTTTTTACATCTCCATGTAAACCAAGACACCGAAACACCCGACTGTACCTTCCCTAACCACGGTAGCAAATTTCTCCCATTTATTTCCCAGTTCCTGTATTTCTCCTTTCTTCTCTAGGTGTTCTTCAGCCGCGTTTCTCCGTCTGGTCCAAATTCCCCTCCCCAAACAGCCTCCTCCCTCCCTCCTCTTCCCGAGGGTCCCCTTCTTCTCCTTACCCCTCTCCCTCCCGCCCTCCGTCCCCATCCCCCGACCACCTTAGCGTATCCCGAGTTCTTCATCTACCTGGGCTGCTTCTCGATGCTTGAGTAAGACCTGAGGCGGGCGACCTATACGAGCCCCAAGGGAAAGGAACCACATCTAGGAGGCGGGGCAAAGTGTGACTTGATGGCAGACGAAGGTCGTGTCTCTCTCGCCTGAGTGCACTGGACCCACCGTCAAGAGGAAAAGAGCAAATATGAAGGAAAAGAGAGGAGAGAGAGAGAGAGAGAGAGAGGAAAAACTGAATGGAAAAATACGAGGAACACGAGGCGAAAAGAGCAAACGAGAAGCCTGCAAACGAATAAAGAAAGAGATGTAGAGAGAGGGAAATAAATGGAAGGAGGAAGGAAAGGAATGAATGGGGAATGACTAGCGCCTCATGCAGGTAGGTTTGTGTAATGGACTGGGAAGAGGAAAAAGGAGGTGGAGGGGGGAGTGGTGGGTGAGGGAGGGGGAAGCGAGTGGGGGAGGGGGAGGAGGGGGGAAGAGAAGAAAGGTTTGGTCGGAGCCTGGTTAGGGGTAATGGGGTAGGAATGAGAAAAAGACGCATACCTCTTGTTACTGGGTGGCTGGGGGGCGAAGGGGGTGGGGTTGGGGGATTGGATGAGCGAGAGGGGGAGACAAAAACTGAATAACTCATAACGGTGGTGGTAAACATACAAACCTGAAAAACAAATGAAAGCCGTAAGGAGTAATGAAACTAAGTGCTAAATGTGGAGATATATTTAATACCTTAAGATGGAGGCGTAACGTTTGTTAAGTGGTTTTACCTCACCGGAAAATAGACACGTATAAATAAATATGTGAGTATTGTTTAATTTGGGCGAGTTTATGCTTAATTACAAGTATTGTTTCCGGTTATTATAACGGTCTTATAACAAATATCATCGCTTTTATTTTTGCAGGTAGAAAATATTTTAGTGTAATTTTACGCTAAAATATTTTCTACCTGCAACAATTCATATTGAAAAGTGTTCTTCGCATGAAACTGCAATATTTATTAGTCAAATTTATCCAATAAATAAATATATAGAAAATATTCATATTCTTGAAAATTTAATTTGACCGAAAGTGCCGCAATTTAAAGTTACCTAACTTACACAAAGAAAAATACATTGCACATACGTATACATAATATATTATTTGAACGGGCATTGTTCTCCGTTTCCATTTGGGGGTCGTTCAAAATAATCATTTAGAAAAAAGGGTCAAAACTACATGATTACAATCAGTCTCCTAATGCCAGAATGATTAGAGTTAATGTGAGTTTCCTTTCCTTAAAGCCGTGAACTTTGGCTTACTTTTAATTTTTACATTACATTTTAATTTTTTTTTAACAAACGTCCTAATTGAACAAAAACTGACATTTCATGCAACATCACATATTATTGTAATGTGAGGTTGCATGAAATTATTTTTAGTTAATAATCCAACTTTTTTTCTTGTTATACAGTGCCTTTCTCTTCTTAACTACAGGTGCGTAATTGTCACAATAATAATAATAATAATAATAATAATAATAATAAAATAATAATAATAATAATAATAATATAATAATATAATATAATAATTATTATTATTATTATTATTATTATTATTATTATTATTATTATTATTATTATTATTATTATTATTATTATTATTTGTGACCCCTGTTCTATGAAAGGTATCCCAGATGATTTCCTATTCCAGTTTTGTTTCAGCATGTGCATTTATAACCGTCTCCACCACTTGAGATCTGGGTGGTCGACCTATGGTAGTAATCACAGCCCAGCATGGTAGTTTACAGGTAGGAATGGTTACCTTAAAAAGACTTGTTTCGTGTAATTATTTGCTTTCTAATTAATGAACCTATTTCTCCATCTTTTTGTACATTACTATAGGCAATAGACTTTCGTAAGCGATACTTTTTTTTAAGTACGTAAGAAATATCGAAATTAAGGTTTAACAAATGTGGAGCATAGCAGCCTGAAAGAATTGTTTATACGTTTTCAGTAATTGAACCATATTCCAGGAAAATTCTTTAAGTATAGTATCAAATAATATATGTTTTGAAGAGAAAAATAACGAAAAATGCCTAAGAGCCACAAATCCATAAAATAATTTCCAGAGTTTTAAACTTAAATTATTCTATACATATTTTTTTATTCTATACATATTTTTTTTACCAAAATATAATAAACATAAAAATAATTTCCCATTATTTTGGAAGGGCCCCAAAATCCCTCGAGTGAAGTTTATCGCTGTGCAGTAACGACCTTGTGGGGGAGGAGCCAAGTTACTTGACTTCTTCCATTGCAACCTTGTATGCCCTAACGCAGTGCAATGTACCGCATCCATTTTATGCATGGGATATAATAATTCATGAGAAAGTGTACTCTCGCTCTATCAACCCTAATTTCGAGGAAAGCTTAGCTATCTAATGTGGGAGACACCATGCCTCATTATAACATTACAAACCTTAAAAAACCATATATTAAGTTATATTCTACCCCATCTGTGGTCCTGATATTAGGACCTAGCTACAGAAGAAACTGTTTTTGTAGTTAGCACTATGGTAGATTCACATCACCGGTGCATCTGATGTCTAGGCCAGTCCCTTACGACGCTCCTGATTGGCTGTTGATAAGCCAATCACGGAGCTGAAAACTCTCAGTCTCTCTCAAGAGTTCACATAGGCAGGATGTATGTTCCACCTCTCCTGAGGGATATGTCTTTCAAAAGCATCCCTCAGAAGAGGTGGAACATACATCCTGCTTATATGAACTCTCGAGAGAGACTGAGAGTTTCCAGCCCTGTGATTGGCTTATCAATAGTCAATCAGGAGCGTCGTACAGGACTGGCCTAGACATCAGATGCACAGCTGATGTGAATCTACTATAGCATGCATGGTATTCTTCTCTAAATGGAAATGCCACAAGAGATACATTCCTTCGTTTCCAGAAGCATCTTGATATCTGTGGTAGAGATTAAAATAAATAGCATAAGCTGCTGGCTTTAAATATCATATAATTTGACATACATGAGGACCACTCTAAAGAAATCATTCTGTACACCGAAGCTGTTGCATCGGAGCCTGAATAGGAAAAGTGTGAGAGCGAATAGGAATCTAAGAAATGATACTCTGTGAAGGGGAAATTATTACCTGACTTTGAACACGTTTGACATAATTCTCATTTCTGCTGATATCATTACGCGTGCACGCACGTCACGTCAAACTTAAAATGTGCCAAATAAGGATACAATGCTTTATTGTGAACTAGAGTGTTACTTAGAGATGAGCGAACGTCGATTCCTATCCAGACCTTCCTACACGAGCCCAAAACAATGCCTTCAATATTGGGGGGGGGGGGGGGGGTGGAAGCAGCAATTAAATACTGGTTTCGACAAACTTCTTAGAATACTTATGCTTTTCCAACATATACTTGTTGCCTCAGAAAGGATATGGTTTTAGCTTCGCTAACCTTTTATGTACTTTCTAGGCAATATATATTATTGCTAAAACCCTGGTTATAAGTAATCTACAGTTACGCTACATACAGTACTCGCTAGTCTTTGCCGTTTTCCGCAAATTTGATGTGTATTTATTCTGCCATTACTATTTTTTGCTGCCTAAGAATGGACTGTCATTTACTTATTCATTATTTGATAAACTTATTAATTTTACATCATTAAGTGTTCGTTACCAGATTATGATAAAACCTATTGTAAAAACAGCATACTCAGAATTAAATCGAATGCAAAATTATCATAAACTTATTTTTTTTCCTCCTTTTTAAGGTGATTTTTATAATGATTCTTGACACAAAAACCTTGCGTCAAAAATTGTACTTAGAGATGAGCGAAACGTCGATTCCTATCCAGACCTTCCTACATGAGCCCAAAACAATGCCTTCAATATTGGGGGGTAGAGGGGGGGGAGGGAGGGGGTGGAAGCAGCAATTAAATACTGGTTTCGACAAACTTCTTAGAATACTTATGCTTTTCCAACATATACTTGTTGCCTCTAGAAAGGATATGGTTTTAGCTTCGCTAACCTTTTATGTACTTTCTAGGCAATATATATTATTGCTAAAACCCTGGTTATAAGTAATCTACAGTTACGCTACATACAGTACTCGCTAGTCTTTGCGTTTTCCGCAATTTGATGTGTATGTTCTGCCATTACATTTTTTGCTGCCTAAGAATGTACTGTCATTTAATATTCCATACTTGATAAACTTATTAACTTTACATCATTAAGTGTGCGTTACCAGATTATGATAAAACCTATTGTAACACAGAATACATACTGTAAACTTTTTTCATACTACTGCGTGATTTTGATATAAAAATAATGGCGTCACACTGCTCCATGATATGGAAAGATCATAAAAATATTCCAATAATTACTTTAATTATATATATACATACATATATATATATATATATATATATATATATATATATTATATATATATATAGATATATATATATATATATATATATATAATATATATATATAGATATATATATATATATATATATCTATATATATCTATATATATATATATATATATATATATATATATATATATATATATATATATATATATATATATATATATATATATATATCTATATATATATATATATACATGTAAATATCTTGTAGAGAAAACTTCGCGCCCAGAAGTTGGCTCGAGGTGGAAGTTTGTATTCCGAGGCCAAAGGAACATCGAAGTAGGAACAGTCGTGAAGAGGGTGTAGGATGAGAATAATTGACCATCGAGGGATGAGTGTTGAGAATAATGACCATCAGGGGATGAGTGTTGAGAATGTTAAGCTCAGATTTGAGGAGCGCGGTCGTAAGGAGAGGCTATCGATATCGAGGTTTCGGTGGTCCATTCACCTCCCCCTCCCTCCCTCCACGAAACCCCCTTAAGGAATTTTTGAAAGAAAACCCCAGGAGGAGACGGAAGGTGTATGGTAGATAAATAATGGTTTATGCAAATTGTATGGTCCTGTGAGGACAGGTCGAGGGAGGAAAAGAAACGCACACATACGAGCACACACACAAACAAACCACCCCTCACACGCACACGCACACACACGCACAGAGGTGGTTAATATAAGGAGAAAGTGAAAAAGAAGTGAATTTTTACAAGGGAAATGGAATGTAAAATGTGTATATCTAGTGGATAAATTTTCTTCGTTGTAGACTGGAGACTGATTTTACATCAAGAATAAATAAATCAAAAGGCTAGAGACAGCTTCATATAGAATTTTTTAATCATTCGTAAGTCAGATAGAAGGATCATATAAAATTAAGACAAAATAGATGTTGAAATTTATTGTGAATAATTTATGGAGAGATTACAGTTGAGCATAAAAAGAGAGAAAAAAAAGCTGATGATACTTCTTCTAATTAAAACAGGCAGCAAGTGCTACAATAATCCTTGATTGCACGTACATTCCAGAGATAATCAACTTACAATTTTCTTGATACTTTCCTATGTACACAGATAAACGCTAATTGGGGCATACACATCTTGAAATATCTGAGTTTTATATTAACTGGTGACTAATAAAAAAAAACTGCCGACGCATTACTTTAAAGTCAGTCATTTTTTTGAGACATGAAGCAACAATATCTCGTTACTGCGTTACCCATTTAGAGAAAACATTTAAATCATATAAATGAAACAAACAAATCAGTACAAAACTAGGATATATCTATCTTATCTATCTATCTATATATATAATATATATATATATATATATATATATGATATATATATAAATGGATGTATGTATGTGTGTGTATGTGCAAAATACGCATTGAGCAATTTCAACCAAACTTGGAATACATATAACTTAGCATCTGAGAAAGAATACTGCGGGGGTAAGACATCACTTGCACCAAGGGGGGGTGTGTGGGGAAGGGGTGGGAAAGAGATGAAAATAAAAATAACTGAAAATTAAAGATATTAAAGTTTAATCCATAGTTTTTGAGGTCGCTGAGATGAATAGTGACCCTCCCGATCCCATTCGAAGTCCAAGTTCATCTACGATAGGGAGGGGGCCAGAAAGGGGTTGGAAGGGGGCGACATGTAAAAATAACTGAAACTGACAGTTATTAGTGCCAAATCCATAGTTTTCGAGGTCGCTGAGATGAATAGTAGGCACTTGCTATGCCCTCCAAGTCCAAGTTCTGGCCTCAATAGGAAGGGGGTGGTGTTGAGAAGGGGTTGCATGCAAATATAACCAAAAATGACAGATATTAGTGTCTAATTTATAGTTTTCAAGGTCATTCAGATGACTAGTGACACAGGGGGTGGGAAGGTGGTGACATCTAAAAATAAACGAAAACTACAGATATTACTGTCTAATCCATAGCTTTTGAGGTTGCTGAGATAAATAGTGACACTCCCTAGGGGAGGTGAGTGAGAAGGGGTGAATAAAATGTAAAAGATTATAGATATTATTGTCTGATCCATAGTTTTTGAGGTCGCTGAAATGAACTCCTGATACTTTTCAAGTCCAAGTTCAGTCCTAAGAGGATTGGGG
This sequence comes from Macrobrachium nipponense, assembly GCF_015104395.2. NCBI lineage: Eukaryota > Metazoa > Arthropoda > Malacostraca > Decapoda > Palaemonidae > Macrobrachium > Macrobrachium nipponense. The sequence goes on along the minus strand of NC_087209.1, from coordinate 35,191,195 downwards.
GTGAGAAGTGGTGAAATATAAAATGTCAAAAATGCTGGTCAATGTAACAGGAAAGAAAGAGATAGAGAAAAAGAGAGAGAAGGGGGTGGGGGTCGGAAGGAGAGAGAGAGAGAGAGAGAGAGAGAGAGAGAGAGAGAGAGAGAGAGTTTTCCTAGGCAATGCCAGGTTGGTCAGCTAGTATATATATAATTGAGGCACAGCCAAATAAAAATATCTGTACATGCATAGAGATCTGGTCCTATATTTTCATTAGGCATTTATAATTTCCTTGGTGTTCATAAAGAACGATTTAAGAATAAAAGCAACGATAATTATTCCTATACACAAAAAATTTAGCTCACTAAAAAAAGGTAACTACATTAAGTAAGTGTCACAAGAACAAAAGATTAGTTGACGACTCATTGAGACATCTTACAAGGGCATCATCTTTAAGGGAAATAAGGATTTCTCTGGAAAGGTATGGAAAATGGCCAATGGAATATTTCATGATAGGTTTATCTCATTTGTGAACAGGTTTGTGTATTATCATAACTACATACCAATACATACTCACACCTATACAACTCTTACACAAGTGTTGACTCGGAGGTTATTGGAAAGTATGTCTAATATACAATATAAGACTATTTTACAATCTTAGAAATAATGTTCACTGTTTAATCTTAACCATAAAGTGGGTAAAATTTGCCCTATTTTGACTTCTCTCACCACTATCCCTTCTGGGTATTCTCTTAATCTGTTTTCCTTGTCCAAGTAACTGCCCTTGATTTCGGGTGAACCTGACATCCTATGAAGATGCTAATCCTGCTCAGAGCATGCAAAGATGGCAGGGGAGGAAGGGCAAAAGAGAAAGTGATTCCCGTGCTCACTAGACGACCCATTGACCAGCGCCATCTTGAACACCTGAGCCATATGACTCACGCCCACGTGCATGACCCCGTAGAAAATGCAGCTCCACAGCCATACAACGCCATCTACAATTAGCAAAATCGCAATCCCCAATGTTATAAAAAGGGCATCACACGGACAAACCATCCTCCTTTGCTCTCTTGAGCTGCCCTTTGTTGTTCCCGTGGTGGCTGTCCAGAGTCTGAGTTACTTTCGTAGGAATCCCTTTAACACTACCCTCCATTGCTGGTGCCCCTGAAAATGAAGAATCTGTCTCCTGATAAAGATAATGTTCTTGTGTCAGTCACAGCCCTGTTATTCTTTAACATCTTATTTTCCTTTTCATAGTGTGATTTACCATAACATAAAAGCCTCATCCAGAGGTGCTGGAACCGAGTGCCTAGCACATTCTTTGCAATACCTCAATTCCTTATCAATGTGTTCTCACTTACAGCAAAGTAACCGTATATGTTCTCAATTACAGACAGGAGTTAGCTGTTACGGCCCGTGAGAGGTCCGCTCCAAGTTCGATATTATGATAAACAAAAAAGAATTCAACACCAACAGTTGAAACTGGGGATACGAATATAGAAAGATACACAAACACAACAAAGGTTTATTTTCAAGCTTACTAACAAAGATAAATGCTTAATGGTATCTCCTATTTACATAAAAAAAAGCAAAACCTTACAATGCTTGAACTGGGGAGACGGAGGGGTAATGAAAGTACTTGCCGGCCAGTTTTTTTCGACTTGAAGCGATGGCTTCACAAAAGGAGAACTGCAATTGCAGACGACTTCTTGTCTCCGTATTGTAGAAAATAATGTCTATTCTTGATACTCGAAGGGCAGGAACTTCTCAAAACCTCTCGCAGAACGTTTCTTCTCTGAAGTCTTGCTCAACGTCGAAATAACTCGGTCGTCCACTCCTGACGACGACTTGACCAGAATTCGACCAATTCTCAGGCGCCCTTTTCTTCTCTGATCCTTCGTATATTCTTTCTTCCCTTATCTCTCTTGGATGATCTCTAATCTCTGCTGCTGAGCTCTCACTGATAATCCGATCTGTGGCTCTTACTGATGATCTCTCTTCTCCTACTTTGTCTGTCGTATTTATACGGTAACCTGGGGGCGGGGCCTACGGCGAACGTCACAGACTCCCGAGATTACGGGAACGATTTAGAAGTTTCACGACGAAGTATTGCATCAGAAATCGCGGCGTTCCTCACGTCACGTCGGCGCCTGTCAAGTTCCACAACACTCCTGTCGATTCTAGAACCATCATGAGAACAGGCACCTCCAACAACATGCGCGAATGCCTCCTTGCTGCAGAACTTCTCGAAGATGCCTTTCCTTTAACTCGTAATTCTTTGCTATGAAGCAATTACCATGACATTAGCCTAATGTGGATCTGTTTGTCATTTTGTATGCGCAGTGGCATAACCACTGTTCCTCTCCCCTGTGGTGCCCTTTGAAGCGGGCTTCTTTGAGATTCTTCAGGGAAGTATCTAGTTGTTTGTAAATCTTGTTATACAGCAAGACTCTGTTTTACCTGTCTTTATTTATGCTTTCATTCTTGTGATATATGTGTTTTTTCTAATGTAAATATAATTAATTAAATATAACTTAGGCGTTTACCTAATAATGTCCCCCCTTAAAACAAGGTCCTGTCTTTATTTATGCTTTCATTCTTGTGATATATGTGTTTTTCTAAAGTAAATATAATTAATTAAATAAAACCTAAGTGTTTACCTAATAATGTCCCCCGTTTGAACAAGGTCCTCACAAAATCTTTGCATATGTTTTATCTGAACTCATTAATCATAGGTCAGTTACCGTAACAGTCTGCGTGAACCGTATCAATACACACACACTCACACACGCACACACACACAGATATATATATATATATATATATATATATATATATATTATATATATATATATATATATATGGGGCTTAATGGTAGTGTACTGGTCTCAGTGTAACCAAGTCGACCAAGCTGTGAACAGGTAAAAACTTGTTCTGGAAGTCAAGAAAAGGCCATGGACTTTGGACCCTAATCTCCCACGATATGCTAAGGACTAATCTCACCTCCTTAATGGGGGAAAAGACATATGATATATATATATATATATATATATATATATATATATATATATATATATATATATATATAGTATATATAGTCTCTGTTTACCCCATAATAGGGGTAACTCCATCATTGTCGGTTTCTACTGAATTAAGGAAGAACCACCAGTCCACAAACTTTACACAATACTAACTACTCAACATGCCTACACAGAAAGATTGTCCATAAGCCTAAAATTTACACAAATGCTCATTCTTTGTTTTTTTTTTTAATATCAAGGAAGACCCTTACATTCCAACAGCTTTTACACTTCATCTACTGAGCACCTATCCTGTCTCCTTCTCCAGCTCACAGGCCCTTATGTTTCAATAGCGTTTATGATTCATCTACTGAGCACCTATCCTGATTACTTCTCCAGCTCATTAGACCCTTATGTTCCATCAGATTTTACACTTCATCTGTTGAGAACCTATCCTGTCTCCTTCTCCACCTCATAAATGGCCCACCGTTTCAACAGCTTGTATGCTTCATCTATTAAGCACATATCCAGGTTCCTCTATCTCATAAGGCCTCTACATTCCAATAAGGCACCTATGTTCCAACAACTTTTGCGATTTATCTATTGAGCACCTATCATGTCTTCTTCTCCACCACATAAGGCCCTAAGTTCCAACAGTTTTTATGCTTCATCTATTGATCACCAATCCTATCTCCTTCTCCACCTCATAAAGCCAATACATTCTAACAGCTTTTATCTTTGATCTAATGAGGGTCTTTCCTGGCCCTTTCTCTACCTTTCTCAAAACATCAGAATTTGCAGACTTCAGCCTACAGTCTTTGTTCCAACTTTTCTCCATGGTTACCCTCTTCTCGTGTCTACATTTCTTGTCCTACTTATGGCACATATGACCAGCATTTACCCTTACTTCTGTACAGGAGAGTTGGCCCAACAATCCATTTACACATCTTTGTATATGTGTGTACCTAGAAATGTGTCAATGCAGATTTAGAAGTTCTTAAGGATGAGCTAACAATGAATTTTCAAGGAACAGGCCTGAGTTAATAATATAATTCATACCTCACATCTAAACACACACACACTCACACACACACACACAAATATCAATTTCATTAAACTACAACACTCCAACAAATGGAGGATTAGGTAAACTTCATGTTTTATCATTTACACATCAATTCTTCTCTTATATAAAAATAATTATATTTACCTGTGTTTTTTTACAAGAATGTATATCCATATAAACGCCCATTATTGTAAAAAAATAAAAATGAAAATTTATATTTGCAAATTGACTCAATTGTAACTACAGTGTATCTTATTTCAAACCTACCCTGGGGAGAGACAGAAGCAGCCAGTTATAGCTAAAAAACGAGTAGGTTGATGGCATAGTAGAAAAAAAGAAGAAGGAACTCTCTGAGTAAAACACGAAAGACAATAAAATGAGAGAAGTGAGCTTGGAGGAATGTGTTATGGCCATAATACTTTTATAATGTTTTAGGCCCGTTCAGATGCTACATTACGGAATTAATGACCACTGAAATTTATGTTTATGCTTAACTGTAAAACTGCGTTCAGGGATGGAAAGCAAAGGAGAGCGAGAGACAGAGGACGAAATTTAAGAGCTTCATTTGCGCATGCGCGCGTGAGTGGCAGACAGGTGAAAAAGAGAAGGAAACGAAGAAGAGAGAAGAGAGCAAAGACCTTCCTTACATGATGAGATGATTTTGAATCAGTAAGAGTTTCTTTTTTTGTGTATTTAAAAACAGATAATTACGAAACACGTAGGTTTAAAAAAAAGTGTCTGTTCGAAATGAGAATCTGTACTACATATAAACATAACATACAGCAACAACAGCAACTTATAAGAACAAAATTATTCAAAGAGTTTTGCTAATATTCAAGCTTCTCCACCTTATGCAGAAAACAATGTAGTGTTAGTATTAAACCTAGTCAAACAACCTTTGTGATACATTTAGACTTGAAAAACTATAAACTGAATCCAAGAACCTTCAGTAACGTTACACAGCACGGAATATAACATAATCCAAATTATAACAGAGTACATTGGTTCTGCTCTCACCGACCAAGAGCAACTTGATGTAATAGAAACCAACAACAATTGTGCGTGTGTGTGTGTGTGTGTGTGTGTGTTGTGCGTGCGCGTGTGTGTGTAAATAAAACTGACAATCACTGAACTACAATATTTATTACTAAAATCATGCAGTGTGTGTGTGTGTGTGGGTAAATAATAATGATAATCACTAAACTACAATATTTATCACTAAAATCATGCAGTGTGTTGTGTGTGTGTGTGTGTGTATGTATAATACTGACAATCACTAAACTATAATATTTATTACTAAAATCATGCAGTGTGCGCGTGCGTGCGTGTGTGTGTGTAAATAATACTGACAATCACTAAACTACAATATTTATTACTAAAATCATGCAAAGAATATAAAAAAAACTGTTGCAGTGACAGTGCCAAGGAAATGTTGGAATGGTGCAAGAGTCTATGACGGAGTATGTATATACACAGAATGAATATGGGACGAAGGGCATTTCATTTAAAGGGACTCTCCTTCCTTCCCTATTTATGCATGACAGATACTAACATTTTCGATGCGAATCTGACAATTAAACAATACCGATTTATGTGGTAGTGAAAACTGAAAATGAAAACCCGAGCGCAAAATATTTCAGCATTTGATATGATCCAATAAAACTTGTGACCTACGGCGATAATAATGACGACTTATGATACCCAGTGCTGCCCTCATCGATACGGAATAGATGCTGCTGTTTGCAAGCAGGTGACCTTAGCAGCTGCCGTCCCATGTTGCTCGTGGGGCGAATGGCTGGAAAAAATTGTGCAGTGTTACGAACAGATTATTGACCAGTGCTTTGATTTAATGAAACCCAATGCATACTTCAGCCAGAGACGTCAGTGGAGTTAATCTGTGTACCAAATATATCTAGCTAATAAATACGGATGATTTTAATCACAGCTAGACATCTTTATAACGCCCAAAATCAATCACCTTTAAAACAGATTTTGAAAGGATATTCTGCAGAGATTCAGTGGGTCGTTTTATTCTTTTTTTTTTATTCTTTTTTTTTCTTTTACAGATATTTCTATCCGCAGGACCAGTAAGTAAAGAAGAGCGACAAGGTGTACGAGCGGCATTAGAGGGAAAATAAGATGTTTCACAAATGTCAAAGCTGATAAGTCATCTTGAT
>NC_087209.1:35149953-35182453 GCF_015104395.2 Macrobrachium nipponense | reverse complement strand
CTATTTCTCTAATTAGATTTATAATAATAAGACTAATAATAATTAGCGTAATGATGATACTGGCATTATGATGTCGTCTGTACCTTTGTTCATGTACAGAACGTCACAAAAATACATACATTTCTTGGTTGTATTAATCTTCGTGCTTCGTGTAAGCAAATGTTTTAATGTAAGCAAATGTTTTGATAACTCCAGACCCCAATGAATTACCCAATATAGTTCCATATCCCTTTGCTAAAGTGCACTTAAGTCCTATTTGTTGACAATATAATTTAATAGTTTAACACATACTTTAGGTATAAATGGCTAGGAATAGAACATACAAGAAGATCAAAAGCATTTATAGTTTTATATAGTTATTTATTTACAAAATTTCCCATGTATACATTGATACATTAAAATAAAATATTTACAGATATCCAGAGACCAAGTCTCATACCGCCAGCATGTGGTTCTCATACCCCCAAGGGGTATGGATACCCCTGTTAAGAACCCCTGTTATAATGGATGATGATGATGATAATAATAATAATAATAATAATAATAATAATAATAATAATAATAATAATAATAATAATAATAATAATAATAATAATGACAATTAAAAGCCACAGTGGTGTTAAAAAAATATTTTTGCACAAAGTTAACATTGTACAAAAATATTTTTTTAACACTACTGTGGTTTTTAATTGTCAATATTATAGCATCGTTACGGAGGTTCCTTAGTTCAATATTATTATTATTATCATTAGAAGATATTCCCCTTGCCTCCGCCTCCGTGCCTTTTACTTGAAACTCCTATTTCTTACCAATCCCAGCACAATGCAAAGTAATCCTTTGTATCACTGATACAAAGAGGTACCAAAAAGTGTCAACTCACTATTGTTCATGCAAGGAAGGGGGGGGGGGGGGGTGAAATCATTAAAACTGGTGCACTGGTGACCGCTATGATAACTGCATATACAAGTGCATATCTGGTTACTACCCTTTTATGTCTTCTGTAGCTGAGTGGAATAAACATGAACACTGCTTCTGCAGTCGAAAGTTCGAATCCCTAGCGATGTAAGTTATTTTTAGCGAATGTAGTTTGTCTTTTCTATTAACTTATCGATTCTCCTACTGAGTTACAATTGTTATAATTTAGGGAAAGGAACTTGGAAACGGCCCTTATACGAACGCATACTCAGGTAACATGGATTCCCAGAGATCTTTCATAGCAAGTCAATGACCATAATTTTACAAAAGAACTAGGAGTATGCTTATTCACAGAGTACCAAGATAAGTAAACGCAATTATTATATCTCCCTACAAGTCTTACTACAACACACATGCCGTAAAGCATGGTAAAAGAAGAAAAAAAATAAACTCCAGACATTGAACAGCCTCACTGCTAATTTGTATCTTAACACAATTCGGCTGATATAGTTTTACAATATAAAAGTTTCACCCAGTGCAGTAGCTTGAGATTACTAACATCAATAAGGAACTAGACCTACTCCAGGATGTTTTAGCTAACACCACAAAAAAAAGAGCGCATCATAAATTAGACTAAACCCGTTAACTATGAAGACACCAGGGAAATAAGTGATATATTCTAGAACGTTGCAGAAAAAGAAGGCTTGAAATGGAACACCTTTTAATTAGGATTACAATCATGTACAAGTGCATCTAGATAGTGCCACCATATAAAACTGCTAATTAACATGTACATTTAACAATTATGTTTTGTTTTTCACACATGAATATGAAAATCGTAATGGTTACCCGTGAAACTCAGGGGCAGAAGAATGTGATCACAATACAAATTATACAGACGAACATTAGGAGTAGAAAGACAAAGAAAATGCTTAACAATGATGAGCAAGCAAATGATAATATTGGAGAAATTTTCAAATGAACTTCCATTCTCAGATAAAAATAAAGATCAAGGCATACGATTAGACTACCCGTTCTTCGAGTCAGTCAGAACTTACCTGGTGGCTTGGTTACGATTTCATATCAGATATGATTCCCTGCTTTGGTAACATAAAATTGTGTCCATGTATAAGTGCCAAGCAATTCGTGTGATACGTTTTAGTCACCTAGTACAGAACAGAGAAGGCGCACCTTGCAAGGAGGTTTAGTATCTAAGAGGAAAGACAGTTCCCTATTTAATGATACGCGCTTCACTGACCGAATCAAATCTCATCCGAGATGTTACAGATAGTGGATGTAACAGTAAAAAGATACAGTTTACTGCTGAAACCTCTAAGCATGTCTAGAGCATGCTGTCACCAATTGGTGTCCAATGTTTGCCTAATCTTGACCATCCTTTCAAACTATTTTCCAGTATCTTTTAAAATGGTGAATGTGCTGTACCATCTGAAATAAATCTCCCTTACATACCATACTAAAAGATTCAGGATTTTATTACCAAAATACTGGAAGTTAAAAAAGTTTGACAAAGATCAGTTAAGGCAACATTTCGAGCTTCAACTAACTACAAACAGCTTATGTTTAAATTAGAAGATATACTAAAATTGTGTTGCAACCTCTGATCCATTACTTACAAACTACAAATTTGTATTTAGGTGACTGCATGAACAGCGAGATATTCATGGGAACTATAAGTTAGAGGAAAGAAAGAAATATTAGTATCACTAACACATAGTATTGTCACCTAAATATCGGTATCTAAATCACTGTTTAGGTCAGAAAAGACATAGTGGATTTCTAACACGTTGTGCCCATCTACCCATTGTCGCTTAGGAGCCGAGTTTATGTTTTTTAATATCAAACCGTTTCCATGAAAAACGAACATAATGGTCGCTTCCATATTCATACTTTAACTAAATCGTAGATGAACTCCGTGTGTGAAAAAGTTCCATAACACTAGCTCATTAGCAGCAAGTCAAAACCCCAAAACACACTATACCAGTCACCTCTATCTAGAAGGCATTCTCGTACTCTCTGGAATATAATATTTTCTTCCTATTCAATCAATAATCCTTTAAATCTACACAAACCTTTCACGACTTAATTTTTGCGTTTCCCCATTTTTCGCATTCAACATCAACACTTTCCTTCCCTAAAGGATAGTCGGTTCAACAGATCATATAAACACTGCCGCCTTGACTTGTATAAACACACCCAGATCTCTTCCCAATCTCTCGCAAAAAAAAAAAAAAAAATAAATAAATAAATAAAAAGCTAATCTCCTTGCTTTATCTGTTATGACTCATCTCTTTTCTCATTCTACCCTCACCTATTACTTTTAGTCCAACTGCTTCCGTATTTCTACCATCCATATTATACTGCTCCAACACTCCATGCACAATCAATTCTCTTATTCAACACTCTTAAACCTTCATAAAATAACTTTCTTCTTCCTTCTCTGAACATTCAATCCACGAAGCTACTACAAAGAAAAGTCCCAGTTACATATGTCAGCACACTTACTTCCCTTGGTCACTATCAAGAAATTGTCATCGGTATCAGTACTTCGACACCATTCACAATGCATATTTATAATTTTTACGAGACTCAGTATTATAATATATATATATTAATATATATATATAATATATATATATATATATATATATATATATATTATATATATATATATATGAATAACTTGATCACGAAGTATATAAAACGTGATGCTATGTATAAATAAAGGTTTTTGCCACGAAGGAAAATTGAAAAGCGAGATAGCCAAGAACTTTCGGTCTAGCACAACCCTTTACTAAGGCATAACTGATCATACAGAGGAAAAACATAGTAAAAGTAGGCTTAATATCCAAACTGACATTACAAGATTAACAATAAGGTCGATTTCACTCTACAGAAACGAGGAAACGCCTGAGGGCAAGATTAGCGATTTTTAGGCAGCCACTCCTTGGAGGAGCAAAACACGTGGTCAAAAGATGATTCATCCAGAAAACAATACATTTTGAAAAAACAAGGAGGCATATACAACTTATTACCATGAAATTTACAAAAATGTTCCCCAAAAAATGATTGAAAAGACGAAAAAAGGATATAAATATATCGAGCAAGAGAGAGAGAGAGAGAGAGAGAGAGAGAGAGAGAGAGAGAGAGAGGAGAGAGAGAGACTAGTTAATTAGTAGTTCATTTATTTTAAGGTCCTTCATAAACATTTTACAAATATATGGGTCCAAATGGTACAATCCCAGACTAAGATTTAGGTTGTTTTTATTAGTGATTTTTATAATTGCTGATTCCAGTAAATTTCTTGAAACATAATCATTAGATCTAGCAATTACAGAGGCATCGCCCCAATTAATACAATGAGATTTTTCACTCAGATGGATAAACAGTGCATCTGAAGTCTGGGCTGCTCTAACTGAATACATATGCTGCTTAATACGTACACATGAATTTTTACTTGACTGACCAACGTAAAAAGATGGGCAATCCTTACAAGGAATTTTGTAAATGATGTTGTTATTTAGTCTGGGATTGTACAATTTGGGCCCATATATTTGTAAAATGTTTATGAAGGACCTTAAAATAAATGAACTGCTAATTAATTAGTCCCACATGTATATAGTTATTATCTCTCTCTCTCTCTCTCTCTCTCTCTCTCTCTCTCTCTCTTCGCTCGATATATTTATATCCTTTTTTCGCCTTTTCAATCATTTTTTGGGGAACATTATTGTAAATTTCATGGTAATAAGTTGTATATGCCTCCTTGTTTTTTCAAAATGTATTGTTTTCTGGATGAATCATCTGTTGACCACGTGTTTTGCTCCTCCAAGGAGTGGCTGCCTAAAAATCGCTAATCTTGCCCTCAGGCGTTTCCTCGTTTCTGTAGTGAAATCGACCTCATTGCTAATCTTGTAATGTCAGTTTGGATATTAAGCCTACTTTTACTATGTTTTTCCTCTGCATGATCAGTTATGCCTTAGTAAAGGGTCGTGCTAGACCGAAAGTTCTTGTCTATCTCTCTTTTCAATTTTCCCTCGTGGCAAAAACCTTTATTTATTTATATATATATATATATAATATATATATATATATATATTCTATATATATATATATATATATATATATGTATGTATGTATGTATGTATGTATGTAGTATGTATATATATATATATATATATATATATATATTCTTTACTATATGCAAGGCTTCCATTACGAATCTACTATAATCAGTGCATTTTCAAGTAATGTAATCAAAATGACATTAGAGACAAGCCAACAGAGGGGAAATCTACCTTAAGCTCTCTCGTAGTAGCCATCTTGCTTGGTGAGACGTACCCGCGTGAAGTCAGATTAATCAACAGATATCACAAGTTTAACATACGACTAGAATTTGAGAAATATCTAGAAGTGTTCGTGAACTATCGGTGATAAGATTAGTGTGAAATAGTAGGATAAAGCGTCTTCTAAGTTAGTTTTATCAAGTGTAATACTATAAATCAGAACAAGATGGCAGTAAGTTCCAACTGCGGGAAGAGGTGGCGTAATTTGGCGTGTTTAGCAGATTCGCAATACGATGAGGTAGCAGGAAGGGAACTGGCATTTCTCATCTATGAAATCAGCAACAGTCCTAACCAAAAAGATACAAAAGCATTCATAGATATATTAGAAGGATATAATCCTTCAAACTGGAACAAATCTAATGAAAACATCTTGAAAATAATTGAAGAAGTTCCAAATAAAATCCAAGTGGTCAAGAGACTCATAAAGAAAATATACATAAACCAACATATTCCGACAAAGAAAATGAATAAGGTGAATCTTGTGAATATCCTAATTGATGCATTAGGAAAAAGAATGCCAAAAGCATGCAAACTGTGTAAGGTTTGGTATAGCATAGTCAATCCACAAAACCTAATCAGAAAATGTGCTGCATGCAAACATTCCGACCCATCCACAGCAGCTGTGCTGAGGGAATACAAGATTTTGAGAAAAAGATACAAGAATTTTTTGTTCAACATGTCTATCATGGATAGACAATGTTTATTAAATCAAGATTGAATGTACAAATAGTTGAGGATGAAGAAGAAGAGGAAGAGGAAGAAGAAGAAGAAAAAGAAGAAGAGGAAAACGGAAGAGAAGTAAACAAAAATGAAATGACAGAAAAAAATAAGGAAAAACAAAGAACAAGATTAAAAAGTATGGATGCAGAGATACTCATTGATACTACATATGAGGCAATAAAGCAGCATACCTACGAAGAAATAAATTACGATATGACAACAGAAAAGCAAATCCCGAAGAGGCTCTACCCAGATCTACACAATGACGGGAAAGAGGAAAAAATAGACAAGAAAGACAAAATCTGCAACCTTTTGAAAAGAGGGAATTGCAGATTTGGAGAAAGATGTTAACTACAAACATCCTAAGATATGTCAAAACTATGAAATATATGGTAAATGTGCATACTTAGATGGATATGGGGATGATTGCAGAGATCTGCATCCAAAAATATGTAAAAACTCCTTAAAAACCTAAAAGAAGGAAAAGGATGTAAGTTCGACAAAAAATGCAAATATATACACCCTGTAGCCATGAATCATAATCAAATAAATAACCAACCAAGTAATAAAATCCAAAATAAGAAAGAAACAATAAAGAGAGAAGAAATCAAGAATATCAGGTAAAAGAGAAAAGCAAACCACCAATGAGATATGCAGAGGTGTCAGCAAAAAATTTCAAAGCATCAGCTCCGAAATTCTACTCAAGAGATAAATAACGTATTTATTATGCAAGAGGATATTGCAGAAACGGAGAAAATTGCAGATTCAGACACAAAATGAATAATTATGATGAAGGAAGATCAAATATTATGGAAAAGTTGGATTTTTTAATGTCAGAATTTCTGGAAATGAAAAAAAGAACAACATACCAGAACAGGAAAGAGACATGGGAAAACTCCTTATTACTACCAGTATTAAATGAAGGAGAAAACACGCAAACCATCATAGTGATGAATGCGCAGGGTTTAGTTACGAGTAACTCAAAAAGAAAAATAGAGTACTTAGAAGAACTAACCCAAAATGAAAAGAAAATAGATATAATGAATAATAAAGTGAAACTGGTATTCCCCCCAAGAGACTGGGAAGAATGATGATCAAATAAAAGGGTTCCAAACTTATAGATCAGATAGAAAAAATAGGAATCAAGGGGGAACCGCAATATATGGGAAAGACAAAAAACAAGGAAAAATATATGAGAAATATAGTAACTCAGAATGTGAACTAATAGCGGTAGAATTTGAATCTGAAAAAATTGATGAACATAGTAATATATAGACCTCCTAATACTAAAGAGTTTGACTTAATAATTGAAAAAAAAGAAAAATTGGATGATATATGTAGAAATCACAAGGACTGGACTATTCTCCTATCTGGTGACTTCAACTTTCCTTTCGTAGAATGGAAAGAACGAATAGGAGATTGTGGTTGTACTTATACATATAAAAAAGAGAGTAATAGTAGTGCAGATAAGAGGCAATTTGAAAAGCTATTAGATATGCTACTAGAATACAACATTCAACAAATAAATCACCTGCCAACAAGAAAGGAAAATACTTTAGACCTAGTATTTGTGAACGAGATGAATTATGTTAAAGAAATAATAGTTTATAATGCGAGTATTTCAGACATAATGTCATAGAATTAACAGTTCATTCCAAAGCAAGTGAAAATAGAGATAAGCAAGAAATGAAAAAGTGGGAAGGATATGGAAAATACAACTTCTACAGTAAAAATATAAAATGGTCAGAAATTAATGAAGAATTAAACAAAGATTGGGATAACATTTTCGTAAGTGATGACATAAGGGTAAATACGGAGATATTATATAAAATATTGGAGAAAATAGTGAAAAAATATATACCGAAGAAGAAAAGTAAACATCATTCATGCATACCAAGAGACAGAAGGATCTTGTTCCAGAAAATCAGAAAGTGGAAAAAAGGTCTTGCAAAAGAAAAAAAAATGCATGGAAGTTATAGAACTAAAAAGTAAGATAGAAAATGCAGAACAAAAGATTATACAATCAAAAGAAAATGAAAAACGGGACTTGGAAGAAAAAACCCTATTAAATATCAAGCAAAACCCCAAACTATTATACTCATATGCGAAGAAGATGAATAAAAGAAGAATAGAAATAGGCCCTCTGAGAATTGAAGGGAGATTAACGAATGAAAAAAGGAAATTTGCAACATACTGGCGAACGATATAAGAGAGAATTCACCCCTAGAATAGATAATGAAGATAATGATATAGAAGTAAGGGAAGAAAATAGTGAATATTTAGCTGACATAGAAATTAATGAAGCTGATATTGTGCAGGCAATTAATGAAATTAAAAATGGAGCTGCTGCAGGGCCGGATGGAGTCCCTGCTATTTTGTTAAAGAAAGTAGTTCATTCTATCGCAAAGCCACTTGCAATATTATTAAGACAAAGTGTAGATACAGGCAAGATTTATGATGAGCACAAATTAGCATATATCACCCCTACTTTCAAAAGTGGATCAAGACTAGAGCAAGTAATTATAGGCCTGTGAGTCTAAACATCACATATTATGAAAGTGTATGAAAGGGTAATGAAGAAAAATATTATGAAACATTTAGTAAAAAATAATTTGTTTAATATAGGACAACATTGTTTCGTACCCGGAAAAAAGTGCACAAACCCAACTGTTAGTCCACCGTGAGAACATATTCAAAAATATGAAAAGCAGAAATGAAACAGATGTGGTTTATCTAGACTTTGCAAAAGCTTTTGACAAAGTAGACCATAATATATTAGCAAAGAAAATTAGAAAACACAATATCGTAGATAAAGTAGGAAGATGGTTAAAAGAATTTACACAACAGAAAACAGATAGTTATTGCAAACGATGAGAAATCGGATGAAACCAAGGTAATATCCGGTGTGCCACAAGGTACGGTGCTAGCTGCAATATTGTTTGTTATTATGATTGAAGACATAGACAGTAATGTTAAGGATTCGGTAGTGAGTAGTTTCGCTGATGACACAAGAATAAGTAGAGAAATTACTTGTGATGAAGATAGGAACGCTCTACAAAGAGACCTTAACAAAGTATATGATTGGGCAGAGGTAAATAGGATGGTATTTAACTCTGATAAATTTGAATCAATAAATTATGGAGACAGAGAAGGAAAGCTATATGCATATAGGGGACCTAATAATGAGGCAATCACAAATAAGGAAGCAGTTAAAGACCTTGGTGTGATGATGAATAGGAAACATGTTATGCAATGATCAAATAGCAATTCTGTTGGCAAAATGTAAAGCAAAAATGGGAATGTTGTTACGGCACTTCAAAACAAAGAAAAAGCTGAACACATGATTATGCTTTATAAAACATATGTTCGTAGTCCACTTGAATATTGCAATATGATATGGTACCCACACTATCAAAAGGATATTACACAAATAGAGAGTGTACAAAGGTCCTTTACAGCTAGAATAGAAGAAGTTAAGGACCTAGACTACTGGGAAAGACTACAAATCCTTAAAAATTATATAGTTCTAGAAAGGAGAAGAGAACGCTACATGATAATTCAGGCATGGAAACAGATAGAAGGAATAACAGAAAATATCATGGAACTAAAAATATCAGAAAGAGCAAGCAGAGGTAGATTAATAGTGCCCAAAAACTATACCAGGAAAAATAAGGAAAGCACCACGGACATTAATCCACTAACGCACCAGCATCGATAATGCAAAAGCGTCTATTCAAATGCGTTGCCAGCTCATCTGAGGATATCAGGAGTGAGCGTAGATGTGTTTAAGAATAAGCTCGACAAATATCTAAACTGCATCCCAGACCATCCAAGATTGGAAGATGCAAAATATACCGGAAGATGTACTAGCAACTCTCTGGTAGACATTAGAGGCGCCTCACACTGAGGGACCTGGGGCAACCCGAACGAACTGTAAGGTCTGTAAGGTAAAGGTAAGGAAAGCGGCAACTGGATAGTGCATGAAACGTGTTTCCTAGCAACACCGTTTCCTAAATCCCCTCACCAAAGAATTTATGAATAGTATTTATGCTAGAATGCAAGTAAATGCATTTGTATCATCTTTCGTAATATGCCTGTATGACATAATCGTTCAGTGCACATGAATGCCGTTTGGTCTTCTTAATCCTTATATGAATTAGGAGTCTGTAAGTATTCCATTTACAATGATTGAATTATAACTATTGAAATTATATGGAACGTTTGGCATAACCACACCTCTTTAATATATTTTTTTTTTATCTAAAACTTTTCTGGTGGAAAAAGGTACGTGAAGGAACACCTCAAAAGAAACCTTGTTGAGTAATCAGTCAAACAACAATTATATACATATTGTTTTTACATTATATTACATTTTGTAAAAAGTTCGCACGCGCGCGAGCACACACACAGACGCAGTTAAAATCAACAAGATACAAACGTAAAAATACGCGCATAACTATGCACACACATACTCGTGCAGACACACCTTAACCTTAATTGCCTTTCGTAAAACTCCTGTCCTTCTTTCAACTCTTGCAAAGTGAGGACAATGAGGATCATTAAGAGAGAGAGAGAGAGAGAGAGAGAGAGAGAGAGAGAGAGAGAGAGAGAGAGAGAAGTGATTATCAGTGAGCAGTCACATCATTAAAGATTGAACTCTCTCCATTAACATAAGTACAGTAAAGTTGATGAGAATAAAGGCACCACCGACGTAACTCCGCCGCCGCCGCCCATGAAATGTTGGCGCTGCTGCTGCTGCTGCTGGCTGTCGTGGTCGTCGTTTCTGGAGCAACAGTTGACTCCGTCATGAGCAGCAGCAGCAGCAGCAGCAAGCAAGCAGCCAGGAGCACCATGAGGTGTTGCGAGGGAACATTAAGAATGACTTTTTTTCCCCTTTACTGTCTTGCTTTTATAAGGGGTAACGCCCTTCCTTGAGGTTTAAGATGAAATTATTTGAGTGACGCCATACTGCAGGGATTCTCATAACCTAAAATACATGTAGTAGATTCACATCAACCGTGCATCCGATGTCTACTACGGCAGTCCCTTACGACGCTCCTGATTGGCTGTTGATATGTGAATCATAGGGCTGGTAACTCTCAAGTCTCTCGAGAGTGTTCACATAGGCAGGGTGTTATTCCACCTCTCCTGAGGGATACGTCTTTCAGGAGAGGTGGAACATACATCCTACCTATGTGAACTCTCTCGAGAGACTGAGAGTTTCCAGCTCTGTGACTGGCTTATCAACAGCCAACCAGGAGCGTCGTAAGGGACTGGCCTAGACGTCAAATGCACGGTTGATGTGAATCTACGATAGCGACAAAGTCTTCATAAAGCTTCAACCAAAGTAAACGAATTTATTACGCTTTTCTTAAAAATATGACTCTAAAGCAAAAGGCTTCATTATGAGTAATAGGTAATACGCTCTAGACACAGAGGTTCCTGCAAGAAGTCTGCCTGTAGCAGTAGTTCTTTATAACGAGAGGGGGAGGGGTGGGGGGACGTTGATTTTCTCTAGATTTTTCTCAGAAGTGGCTCGAGTCATTTCATTCATCGGTAGATTTCTATTTTGGATGCTTTGACTGAATCCTGTCACTCATTCAAAGCCCCTGGAAGCAACAATGAAAGCAAACTCTTGTTTTATTGCCCCCGGTGATGTCTATACCGAGAGTGAGAGTTTATCAATGAATGACTGATTAATTATTTATCACCATTGTACATTTCAACGGAAACATGATTACGCACATTTCAAACACACGTTAAAGCTACTGAGCGCAAACACGCACATACGCAAAGATAAACACGCCATCAACATAAACAGTGTCTGTTTATAAGCAAACATTTCTGTACTTAAATGACTTTCCATAATTCAGAAAGGGAGAGATTGAAGAAGAAGAAGAAGAAGAAAAAGAGAAGAAGAATTAAGAAGAAGAAGAAGAAGAAGAAGAAGAAGAAGAAGAAGAAGAAGAAGGCATGTTTTAAGGTGAAACGTTGAGGGCGAATAATAGAGTTGTTCTTTTTTAGGATCATATATTGCAGACAGGACCAGGCGCTCCTTAAATTTAGTTCTTTAATTAAGCAACACACATTTGAGAGAAATATTGCCCTCCAACATGAATTACCCGCTGAGAGTTGCAGATGAAATTAAAAGTTATAAGAAAGAAGGATTAACTGCTCTTAATAATTTCATAGCTCTTAAGGCTGAACCCGCATAGCACTACGGGGAATTCTTTGCTACACAGAAGTATACGGAAACATACGTGCTCATACTTACAATTACATGTCTATGCTCCCGCGAATGTCAGGTTTCTGCTAGGTCAAAGAGTCGACGCCATTAATTTTATAATGAAAACCTAACCTTAGCGATAATGACCAAACTGTACGTAAAACAAATACATATTGATGTACTATGCTTAAGTAAGGTTGCAATAAATATAAACACACACACACACACACACATATATATATATATATATATATATAAATATATATATATATAGATATATATATACATATATATATACATATATATATATAATATATAATATATAATGTGACTGCCATTCTTTTTAACTGATGAACTGAGGCGAGCCACTGGTGCAGTAAACTTTCATATTTGCCATTTGTATGCTCACCAGCCGCACGTCGAATCCCGCTATACACACTCGGCCATTCATCTCTGTTCATATACCACTTCCATTCCATCTATCCAGTTCATTTCTAAGTATGTTTCTTGACTTTACTTCAACTTTCCAATCTCCCCATACATACAAACGATCTGAATATACATACATACATACATACATACATACATACATATATATATATACATATATATATAATATATATATATATATATATATATATATATAGATATATATATATATACTATACTGACCCAACCTGGTACTAACCAGAAAGTCTCTGATTACAAATGATAAACTCACTCCCTCTCTCATTCCTGTTAAGATAGTAGCTTCTCACCCCCACCTCCTATTGAGGCTGAACTTGGACTTAAGTATCACTAGTCATCTCAACAACCTTGGAAAACTATGGATTAGACACTAATATCTGTTGTTTCAGTTATTTTTACAGGTCACCTCTTCCCACGCCCTTCCTTCTCATTGCCGGCCCCACTTCCTATCAGGGCTGCACTTGGACTTTAAGGATATCGAGAGTGTCACTATTCATCTCAGCGACCTCAAAAACTATGGATTAAACTTGTTGGGTGTTGAGTGGTTAGGTGAGCTAGACGAATATTGTTTCTGTTTGTAATGGCCTTATTATACATATTTTTAAGCTTTTTTGTCTTCACTTTGCTTTTGTGAGAGCTTTCTTGCTCACAGGTTTTTGTGTACTGTATAACTTTAAACTTTCCCAGTGGCTTCAGCTAATATATATACACACATATACATATACATATATTATAAATATATTTATATATATTATATATATATATATATATATATATCCTATATATTAACAGGGAAGGCCGGGTGTATGATTGTTTCACTTTGGGAAAATCTGGGGGGAACTGGCGCTATTCTAAAAACAGCTTTTTGGAAATGGCAACTACTAAGGGGAGCCTTCCACTAGTCAGAGAATGAAAAGTAAGTACATTAAAAGAATTACTTTCAAAAAGGGATTGAAGGTAAGCATAATACATCCACTTACAAGTGTAATTCCATAAGGTGATCAGAAGAATAAAATGTACAGCTCTCACTGGCTCCACGGCACTAAATCACTAGTGAATACTATTTACAATATCAAGAACAAAAGTGACACTGGGATACAAAAAAAAAAAAAAATAAATAAATAAATCTAGTGAGTAAACATGGATCACACTCTTAATAATAATAGTAAACATAACATACTAGGTGGAGCATTGTAAACAAAGGTTGTTCCAACTGGAATATCAGGAATACTATTCCAAGAATGGCACTGGCCATAAACGTTGAGTGGCACTCTTGAACTACAGAGGACGGCACACAATGGGTGAAGTCTAGATGAATCTGCAAAGCAGGTAACGTTGTAACACAGATACTAACAGCAGATAAGCTTACATGACTGATCAATTAAAATGTAAAGTTAATAAAAGGAAATTACTGTTACCATGATCAACACAGATCTAATAACACTTCCACAATGAATTTACAAATATCATAATTGAGCTATCAAAAATCACAAGTCTCTGAAGGAGACGGGATAAGAGGATCATGGGAATACCAGAACAGTTTGGAATAAGGAATGAGTGCAAGGAATAGTAGGTGAGCCAACAAATCAACTTGCAGTTCAGTTACCTTTGTCTGTGGACGAGACTTGAGCCAGGGCGTCAGCGGAAGGGCTTTGTCGCTTGCAGTTCTTTACCAGGGAACAAATGAAAGAGCACTCCTTCTCAGGCAATGTTCAGGTACTTCAAGGGTGACAGTTTCCAAGTGGGCTGTCAAGGTCAGATGTCAAGACAGAGTCTGGACTCCAGATGGTGGAGTAGAAGAGGAACTAGCTATAGATTTTCACCAAGACTTCAGAATACTGGAGCAGTCTGCCGTGTTGTCGGACTCAGGTGTGATACTGCTTCATTGGGCGCACTACTATGATAACTGGCTAGGGCAAAATGCGCTTTGATGGGTTGTTGTTGTTGTTTTATTAAGCCAACACTTGTTGTTGGCACGGGCCTTTCCCTTATTTGGCCCATAGGTGATCTGAAAAGATTCATTAGGTTCATGTCATATTGTAGTAGAAGTTTGAAGAAATGTAAGGCTTTCGAATATTAGAGAAGCTGTGCAGGTGGGGTTGTCCAACCCTTTACTCCCTTGGGTCCCTGCGGGAGGATTTCAGTGGTAGGTAAAGTTTAAAAGATTGATAGTGGATGATGTGGATAGAGCCTTACAGTAAGGGGATGCGATGAGGGTGATTGATGTTACTTTTAGTTTATTTACCTTGGTGGAGGTAGGTTCTAGAGCACATCTGGGCATGCTCTTCTAAGTTTTCAATGATTGTTTTTGTGACTGTGGCAGCTGCATGCTCAGCATCTTGTGCAAGTAATTCAATGTGTGCTGCACCTCTTAGCTGTGCTGTTTCTCTGCATTCCAGCAGGTAGTGAAGGAGTGGTTGCTGTGTTTCTTCTTGACAGTGTTCACATGGTCTGACACTGTTTTCCACGATTTCCCAGCAGGCTTTATATCCTAGCCTGAGTCTGTGGATGATCACAGCAAGTTTTCTTGGTGTGTGCCTGTCTATGGAAGGAGGCACTAGATCAGTCGACGTCTTATACCATCTGGCAGATGGTGAGTTCTTTTCTACCCACTCACGATGGTCTTTTAGCAAGTTTTCTTTGCAGAGTGGTTTCATTGCATTCTTGATTTGTTGCAGTGCAGGTTGTATATGTATTTAAGGTGACAGGCCTTCCTCTTTCGCTGTGCTGGTGCAGCAGTGTTTTAATTCCAGCCAGCAGTGCCTTGTTCTCTTTATTTTTCTGTTGTTGCAAGGCTTGCATTGAGGACTTTGAGTCGGTGTGGATGATTACAGGCCACTCTCCATTCTCCAGTGAGTACAGCAGTGCCTGTCTTATTGCTGTTAATTCTGTCTGCATAGTGGAGGCGTGGTTGGAGGTCCTCCAGCAGGCTGTGAAGTTTCTTGAATATACTGCAGCTCCTGTAGTTTGATTCTCAGGATCTACAGTGCCATCGGTATAGTATGTTTGTGCCCATATGGTCTCAGTGTTTCTGATTGCTTCATTGGCTCCCGCTCTTAGCTCTTCTCTTGTGCAGTCTTCTTTTGCTCTTGGCAGGCTTTTGTATTTATATATTGCAGTGTCCTTCTTCCAGGTTGGTAGATGTTGTGTGCCCTGTGTTGTGTCTGGACCTAGCTGCAACAGTGTCTCTGCCATGCCTAGACTCTTAATGTTGGTCCTTACCATACGAACTCGGACTTTGAATCTCTGGGTGTTTAGCAAGTTCCTCTCTGGCTCTTTTCCTCGAGATGGAGTCTCTTTCTGAGAGGAACATCTTGGCCATTGTGCTTACATTTCGCTGTGCAATCCTATCCTCTAGTTTTGGCAAGTTTGTTTCAAGCCTGAGGTTGCACAGCCTTGTCCATGTGGGTGCTCCTAGCATGAGCCTCATTGCATTGCTTTGA
This sequence comes from Macrobrachium nipponense, assembly GCF_015104395.2. Taxonomy (NCBI): domain Eukaryota; kingdom Metazoa; phylum Arthropoda; class Malacostraca; order Decapoda; family Palaemonidae; genus Macrobrachium; species Macrobrachium nipponense. The sequence continues at coordinate 35,166,320 of NC_087209.1, read as the reverse complement.
ATGACCTCCTTTGTATGTGTTCATTTGCTCCCTCCTTCAGAGATGACATGTATCTCATGGCTGCCAGTCTTGCATCTGCTTTTTCTCTCAAGTACTTGATTTCCTCCTTGAAAGTTAGCTGCTGGTCTATGACAACTCCCAAGTACATGTAGCTGTCTACCCATTCTATGGGCTCAGCTCCTATTGTCAGTGGTTGCAGCGGTCTGTGAGCTTTTATTGTCATGGCCTTTGTTTTATTTATATTTATTTTAAGACCTAGCTCATTTGATTTATTGTTGATAGCATTGAGTGCCCTTTGCATTCTGGGCACTCTAACAGCTCCTCTTGCTACTACACACACATCGTCGGCATAGATAAAGATTTCTACGCCTTCTGGAAGCTGCAGGGAGGCTATATTCTCCATTAGTATGTTGAATAAAAATGGACTCAGAATTCCTCCCTGAGGGGTGCCATTTTCCAAGTTGTGGAATGTAGACATCACTCTGGCCGGCATTCCCAGTACGTAGTTTTTTGTCCAGGCTAGTAAGTGTCCTTGGACTCCCTTCCTTACTACTGATTGAAGTATTGCTGCCGGAATGGCTAAATCAAAAGCCTTTTCAAAATCTATGAAGACTACTGTAGCTTTCTAGTGATTTATGTAGCTGAGAACATCTGTTATGCACTCTGTAGTTCCAACTCCTTCCTGATATGCATATAGCTGCTTGTGCAGTGGACCAATCTTGTACTTCATTCTATCTAGTACCATTTTTTCTCCAGTTTTCTCAATGCATGACACCAATGCGATTTGTCTTGGGTTCTCTGAATCTTTAGGTTTGGGGATTGGCTGCATGTTCTGCGGCCACCAGGTTTTTGGTCTTGTGTGTTCAATGTGTGTTTTGTTTAGGATTCTCAGAAAGGCTGTTTCTCCTGCAGGACCCATGTTACTGATCATGGTGTATGTTATCCTGTCTGCTCCTGGCGCTGTGTCTCTGCCAACTTAAATACTGCTTTCAGTTCCTCTACTGTGTAAAGGGTGTCTGTATCATCTGGTCTTTGGCAGGCCGCATCAATCTCCTCCCATCTAATCGATGCTAGTTGATCCTGAATTCTTCTTGTTTCAGGGGAGAGGTTACCTGAGCTAGTCCTATTGGCGAAGGATGTTGCCAGTCTTTCCGCTTCTTCTACTTTGATGGGGCACACCACCCCATATTTAAACCCAGTTTCAGGAGTCACGGTAAATGTCCTATCAGACATCTGTCAAAACTGTGTGATCTCCTTCAGTCTTTTGATCTCTGCCGCTTATCCTAGCAGGTACCTCAAAGGGTATGGAGGTAAGAATACAAAGAGTTGCTACTGAGCTTGAGAGGATTAATTTGGTGGGCAGAGATGCAGGTACGAGGGGGAGGAGATGTAGGCATGAAACACTGTGACAAACAAGGATAGGGTGAGAGGTCCGGTCATATGGACCACACGTGTGACGATGTGAATTTTAACCGTATTCAGAGGCTGATCCCTTCCAATGACTCTCGTGAAATTAGACTGGGGATTGAGCACAATGGCAGAAAGGGGCGATGGTCCCCTAAGTCTTTTTATCGGCCTAAGGCCTAAGAGTTGTAATAATAAAAAGGATAAACAGAAAAAATCGACTCTGTTAAAGAACTTACAAAAGACTAAAACATGGAACTTAAACTAAAATAAATATTTGTTTTAGTTAAAGTTTCACGTTTTAGGCGTACGTAATCTTTTAACCAACTCGATTTTTCATGTTTAGTCTTTGTATTCTTAGAATGACCATATATATATATATATATATATATATATATATATCTATATATATATATATCTATATATATATATATATATATGTATATGTATATATATATATATACATATATATATATATATATATATATATATATATATATAGTATATATATATATAGGACGCTACGATGGCTGTTTGCTGTTTTATTCCCAGTGAATCTGCGGCGTTCTAGATTGCCAAATATTCCAGCATATACATACATACATATACATACATATATATATATATATATATATATATATATATATATATATATATATATATATATATATATATATATATATGTGTGTGTGTGTGTGTGTGTGTGTGCGCGCGCGCCCCCGGCCGCTCCTCTCTCTCTCTCTCTCTCTCTCTCTCTCTGAATGTATGTATTATGTATACGATAATTGCTAAATTTTTCCATAGAGATTTAGCAAAGATTATTAGGTGGTATATACTATGAGGATGAAGTTAAACCCTGTATGTATACAAGTATGTGATAGTTAAACCCTAAAATATTCACTATTGAGAAACATATCCGGTCAATCTCTCCAAATGAAAAAAAGGTTTATACACTGAGAACACCTCTCTACCTTGATGGAAATGTTTTCTTCTTTTATTCTACAACAGACTAAGTATTGTTCCCATGTTTGGCCTTCAGCAACTAACTAGCGTATTAAATTGTTGGGCAAAAACTTGAGTTCTGTTAAATTTCTTACTCCTGACCTTGGTATTACTCTTTGGTACCGGTAGTAACTTTGAATGCTGGATCCTGTGTTTTCAACTGTGGTCACAATTTTTTTTTTTTTTTTTTTTTTTTTACAAAAAACGACGATAATAATGAGCATCAGAATCTACACTAAAGAAACTTAGTTTTAAACAAACATTATAAATATCGAGTAATTCAAAATAAATCTATGTAAATTTGCATGGCAATTTTGATATACTACACCTATATGTCAGCTACATAGAATATAGAATAAATTATTGTTCTCTCTCCTCCTGTCTGATTATCTCACATGAGCCTTGTTTAACATTGGTATAATTTACATCAAAAATTGTGTAACTGAATAATCTCCATACTTCTTAGTTTTAGATGTAAATGCTTTCAGATAAAACCTTACTTGCAAACATGTCATGACTAGCAAGAGATATCCATCTACAGACTGTAGTACCACCTCTGAAAATGAGCGAATTAGAGAAGAGTCGTTACGTACGATAGTTTCAATGTTTCAAAATGTTGAAGCTTCCGAAAGCGAGCGTATAAGGCAGAAACGATTGCATAAGCATGCGTCTGCAAGGGAGAATATAATTTACATGTCGGGTCCAGCCACAGGTAATGGTCTGTTATTCAAGTGTATCAGTTTACCTTTGTACCGTCAATCTCGACACTCCAGCTTCTGTTTTCATAGAAGATGCTGGGTATCCCTTGGAGATTTGAAATATACGTACGTTGCCTGGAGACATTCGCTAAGCTAAGGAAAAGACACAGTGAGATATAATGGTAAGCTGTGGAAGTATCAGTGAAATTATACCTATTATAATCTTAGGCTTCCAGTAGGGAGCTGTGCGCATGAACATATGTAATACTTTTCGACACAAACCAAGGTCTTACTTCTGTTTGATATTTTACATCGATTACTTATTTTACCTTCAAATTTCCAAAGAACCTCAGAAAACATTACAATAGTTGGATAGGTGTGTCACATGAATCAATTGTAGATCCCCCTTGTTAAGAATACATTGCCTTCACGCGTTCAAATGGGAGGTCGAAGACACAAAACAAAGGTTTGGAAAATCTGTGGTCATGAGAAAGTGAGAAGAAATCACCTTTATCAAAATCAAGGCCAATCAAATGAAAAAGTTGATTAAACATTGAAAACGAATATGAGAAGAATGCGAGGAAAACTGACAATATAATTATTGGGAGCCGTGAATAGGGATGCACTTATAACATCCAACTTCAAGGTTCAGCTCAGAATATGATTTTGTCAGAGTGAGAAAGCAAAAAAAAAATAATAATAAATAATAAATAAATAAATAAATAAATGAATTAATTAATTAATTAATAAAAAAATAAAAAAATAAAAAAAAATAAATAAATAACATAAAAATGAGGCAATAAAAGGACAGTTTAACGAAACGGGCAAGATAAAGGTTGTGTAACATTATTTCAGGGTAATAAGATGTAGCTGCACTGCTCTCATTGAGAGTAGCATTAGCTGGCAGTAACCTACAGATCATCACTTCTATCATTATTATTTTCAACCACGAAACGTAAAACCTTTTTTTTTTTTTTTGTATCTTATTTCTTAACTTTTTAGTAGATTTCCATAATGGAATAATGTTTAAAATACAATCAATACAGCTGTACTTAAAATTATTAGCCATATTTTATATCCATACCCATTATGAAATTTATGGCGAATAAATACAAAAGCAAACACATCCACCCAATTGATTTAACAAATAAAAAATTGAAAAATAAAGAAGTAGGGGAAACTGTGCTTCAGTGTATCGTGACGCATGAGAACCAGAACCCAAAGCAGTGGAATGCCACAGTACAGAGGCTAAGGTGCAGACCAAGCTTTGAGAGCATTATTTATATGGCCAAGGGCAGAGACATCCCAACCTGATGACCCATCAGACGATAAAAACCATTTGTGTAAACATGATGAGATGGGATGCTGAATCCTATTCACCCCACCTTCCCTCTTCACTAAAATTAATCTAGAGTAAAAGAATGATCGTGAATAAAAACAAGATATGTGGATTAAACATAAGATATGTGGATTTAAATTAGTTTGGACGTTAAGGGATTAAAACAAAATGATATAAGAACCTTAATAAAAAAGAAAGTACATGTTACTTTCCGTTATGACCTTGACAGCCAATAAAGCTAATAAGGTTGATTTTGCTAAGCCATTCAGTTTATAATCTGTAAAGACAACTCTTGATAACGCTTATGCTCAAGAACGAGTATCGTTAACTGAACTGCTATCAACCAATCAATATTTTGTTTAACAAAATGAAATAACACGAACCCTGCAAAGATATGCCAGTAAGAACGCAATTTTTTTTTTTTTTAAGATCTTTCGAATTGCTAACATTCCCTACTTTTCCGAATATTGACTTGTTTTATCCAAAATAACTGAATAAAAAAAATATGTTCTAAAAATCTAAAGCGTCCTCAACATTTATTATCCCTACGTTATGATATCATTCTCTCTCTGTTTCCTACTATCTTATAAATTTAATAAACATACAACTCATTCAATCTCTCTCCTTTTCCTGATTACTTATCTTCAAGAAGGAGCGAAGTAGTCATAGTAAAAAAAATATGGGTTTCTTTAAAACAAGTTGTATAAATTTCAAGCAATAAACAGATATAATCAAACCCGTGACTCATCATACAAATAGTAAAGTATGCAAATATTTGTTCAGCCGTAGCAGAAAACAGTCATTTATAGGTATAAAACAGGACGGGTACTTCATCCGGATTTCGATATATTTACAGGATATACACGGTGGGATTACCATATTTATTAGATTATTATACTCTTGGCACTGAAATAAAGAAGCATAAAAGGTTTGGTAATGATATATACCGAGTAATTTATATTTTTGCATATGCAAATGAAGATAGACTTGCAAAAAACTGCATATAAAAATGACGAAGATTTAATGGTGTCATAAAACTAAATCTAATTACCATGGTTATACGATAAACAGAATGCATTTACGATATATAATTCCAGTTAATATGATGCATAATTGATGAATATAAACCTGAAGGCGAATGATTTTCATGTGACCTCCCCTGCCTGAGACTTGTGGAGACTCATTCGTTGTCATGTAATAATAATTACTTTAGGATCAGATCCTGCTGTTGGGTGACTGGTCGCGCGTTGTTGATGTTGCATAATTCATCCGAGAACCCTTTAAATATCAAACTAGAGAGAGAGAGAGAGAGAGAGAGAGAGAGAGAGAGAGAGGAGACTTTCGCGAAGATTTTAAAGCTCACTGCGTGAGTATCTAATATTGCAAATTCTTGGATTCTCTCCAGTTCATTCCCAAAAATTTACCTCTTTCACATTCTTTCGAAAAATGGGATTAATGATAACGAATACGATGATTATGACGCCTCCCCAACACCCTTCATTTTTCCGCCACCCTTAACAAAGGAGTTTCTCCGAGAGGATATACAGTTCAGAAGTGATTTAGCGTCGGTATTAACTTCATAAATGTACGGATGCGAGATTTAATCATCCAATAGCAGATTATGCAGCGGGGTATTATGAACAATAATCGTAATCCCACACGATGGAATATTTCAGCCATAATTAAGTAATACAATGAGAGTGCTAATTTCCAACCTTAGCACACCAAATCTCATTGTCTGTTAATTTAGGGGTAATGAAAAATTACCTGTTTCATTAGGCCTCCTGGTGCATAAACATCACCTCCATTGCAATTTGCCTTCATCACCTTCTGTAATTTGATTATATATTTACGGGGATAATCGTAACGGGAGGCTCTTTCCCCGTAGACTCTCCGGATACCTTTGACAATTTAAAGCCCCGTTATTTTCGTTATCGTTATGAAAGTGAAATGCTTTTAACCAAAACCTTTCAAATTGGTTTGGGGAAAAGTTTTGCTTATTGCAGTGTAGCGACAACTAATTGCTTTTGCTGAAGAAGCTTGATTAAAAATGGGGCATAGGCTTCCTTTCCAATAAATGCAAGCCTTAAATGTCCTCGCATTACGAAAAAAAAGTCTCTCCTGTATCATTTTATTTCCGAAGATAGTATGTTCATTATACTGACAAGCAATATATTAAAATGCCGCCTTCTGTGTTCATCTGCGCTTCAAATTTGTAAATATCTGGCCTTTAGAGTTTTAATTTGCTCATATTGCGGATATTTTCATATTACGTTCAAATATAAGGCTAACTGTAAAACTAATCAAAAATAATGACTATATATATATATAGATTATAATTATAATATATATATTATATATATATCTATATATAAGAATAAATATATATATATATATATATATACTAATATATAGTGTGGAAATTCCTTCATCTTATAAATAGATATGGAAATTTATATGCCAAACAGCTCTAGCATCACTGGATATTAACATGCAAAAAACCAGCCGATATACTCAATGCTGCTGTACTATGCGCGCAGAGTATATATATATATATATATATATATATATATATATATATATATATATATATATATATATATATAGTATATATATATATATATATATATATATATATATATATATATATATATATATATATATATATATATATATATATATATATACATAGAAAATGCTCTTAACAGAAATGTCTCACTTTGACTAGAAGATGGTTTGTTACACGAAAACTAACGAATTCCCAACTAAACACATTAAGACATCTTTCAACTATCATGGTGAACTTAAGGAAAGGATTTGACAAAATAGTACACTCTAAGGGTATATGTGTGTAAACAGTGACAACGTGCGACGAGTACATTTTAGGAACATTCTAGCAAAAGCTTGTCATCATGAAAAAGTCAATCAATAAAGCTGACGTTACAGAGAACATACTTATGTACGTCTGCATTTCAACAACACTGACCATTATTTAAAAATACGATGAATAATTTGTCCTTTCCCTGCACACTTTTAATATGTTCACTATACGTAATTTTACACTTGTCAGGGTACCGACAGAGGCCCAAACACTGGGAAAATTTTTTCTTGCCTTGCAGACCTGGTCTTGCAAACGTAGTGTACATTCCAAACTAAGACATTTATCTATAACACCAGTCAGAGATCCCAAGCCACAAAATCCCCCCTTCCTTCTAAAATGACTCTCAATCTACCAGAGTGAAAATGTGGTCTTTGAATCATTGTTGTCATCTCGTTTTGAGGGAGATGGGAGACAGACACCTCATTCTACGAATATCCCTGTTCTTCTTCTTCTTCTTCTTTTGTTTCATTTCTTTAGGCGTCTTTCATCTCTGGCTGAATAACTTTTCTTTATACAACGCTCTTGCAAAACATTCATAGTTTTATATGTCTGTTTGAATGAGGTGACGGGTTAGAGTGAGAATTTATGTAAGAGAGAAATAACTTGTTTATTATGTAAATTATTGGTTGGAGAGAGAGAGAGAGAGAGAGAGAGAGAGAGAGAGAGAGAGAGAGAGAGAGACTACTGGTATCTTCTACAAAATATATACATCCAGAAAATCCGTGTTTACAACGAATGTGTTTTGAGCATCCGTAATAAAAATAAACTTTTATACGCTACCTTTGATAATTAATTATTATTACTAATAAGGAAAATATTGTTCTAAAACATCAAACTACAAATCATACCTGTATCCTAACTTTCACTGTGCAGTGAAAATACGCACTCAGCTGGATAGACGGAAGCGACTTATCGCAAAATACTTTGTATCAAGCTTTTAACAATCTGTAATTTCACAACATTCTACCAACCTTGAAAGATTCTGAGATTCAAGCGTTTTAAAACATATCACCCTTTAGGGAAGACACCAGTAACGCTGTTTTTTATGAAAAGGAACTGGCTGAAGAACTGTCATTCCGTGTATCCTTTACTGCCTTGAAAAGAGCGATTTCTCTCTCTTGCTTGGTCTGGTCTTTCACATCAGAGAGAGAAGGCAGTTTCTCTATATCAATCTATTTAGACTTTTTATTATAATTCATTTATTTTCTTGAAATAAGAATCAACGTCATTTACTATTGAAATTACTGGAACTACAATCGCATACCAAATGAACAAAGCGAAAAGCAAAGAATAAATGGAGAAAGGCAATTCAAAACATTATTTTGAGGCAATAATGATAATGGCATTAATTTTGGAATGAAGCGAGTTATCCCGGCCGTCGGAGGCCCGTTGTAAATCTCTCCCATTGAACAATAACTGAACACACAAAGATACATTAATTAAATTCCTCTGCCTTTAAGGCAAAGGAGATGACCTGTTTAATTGTGCTTTTCGGAGCAGCTTGTGCTTAATGCTTCCTCCCCCACTGATATATTGAAAGTTCGGCCGCGTCCAGTTTTGACCTGGGCGATATTTCTCCCATTTTGTTCCCCACACACACCCTCCCTCCTCTCTCTCTCTCTTTTTTTTTTTTTTTTTTTTTACATTTTTATTTTTCAACGGTTGTATAAAAGGAGCCAGTGTAATATAAATTGAAATTGCATAGGATATCGATAGAATAGCATGCCTCCACTGCCGTTATATATTCGGGAAAGGTTGGCAGGTTGCTCCCACCCTCTCTCTCTCTCTCTCTCTCTCTCTCTCTCTCTCTCTCTCTCTCTGTACTTGAAAATTTAAAAAAATGGATTTAATTATGATAAGTATTATCATTAATCGAAAGCTAAACCTATGATTTTTGCAGGGGACAATTCTTCTACCTCAGGCTTAAATACATTCATTTTGACAAGTTGCGTATTTTCGCAATTAGTGACCATTGTAATATATCTCCCTCCTCCCATTTCTCTCTCTCTCTCTCTCTCTCTCTCTCTCTCTCTCTCTGTCCAAATAACATCTTTAACATTTTTCTATCGTTCTTCCAAGAATGCAATTTGAATTAATTACTCCATATATTTAGAAAGATCTGTTCTGTTTCAACCGTATCTCCTTACCAACAGAGCGCTGGTAAGTGCAACTACATATGGTCATCCAAATCTGTACCGAATTCATCACGTTGCATTTGAAGTTCGGGACGATTGGACCTTGGAAAAGAGCCATTCACAGACTATCTCTTTCTTTTCACTCCTTTTCCCCTCCTCTAATCTCTCTCTCTCTCTCTCTCTCTCAGCAGAGTTGGTTCGTATGTGCGTGAGACTGTTAAACTCTACGGAGGTGGAGAATCACATTTGAAGTTTCTCCATCGTCCCGATGTGTTTGTGTGTATACGTTTCCCAAGAATAAGACCCATCGCAGCGAACAATAGGTATGATGATATTACGTTGAATATGAAGGTTCCCTTTTGTTTACATCACTGTCCCATTTTAGCTCTCGAAGGATCCGACGGGGATGGAAGATGGATGTGAGAGCCCATGTGGTCTGCAACAGATGCTAACGGAAACGGGGCGGTTGGTAAGAGGGTGGTGTCTGAAGGGTTGGGGGTTGGTTGATGGTCGGGGTTAGGCAGTGGAGGGGTCTGTCAGATCTTTCTTTTACGTCTTTTTCTTATTCGTCTCTCTCTCTCTCTCTCTCTCTCTCTCTCTCTCTCTCCTTTGCAATGTTTACAATATTCAAATTGACTGCGCACATTAACTTTCTTCTTTACATCACTTAATGCTTGCATTTGCCCAAAGAATACTGATAATAATAGAAAAGTTTTCTATTATATGCAAAATTTTTCAAGTATGTAATTTTAAAAACATAATTTCAAAGATGAGCTCCACTACCCGAGCAATTAATCATTTGATAATCCAGTTTTATGTAAGTGTCGTGCTCATTACTTTTATTTCTGCAGATTTTACGGCATGATAGAGTAAAAATCGCTTTCCCTTATTATGGAAGGGGTTCTAAATTACAAAGGTATGGTGTATTGTGCAGTGGACGTTTGATGTCTTACTGGACTCGCTTTTTACTCTTCCTGATTTTCATTTCATACACAATGATTTAGTCGATCAAGGTTTACACTTTTTTATCACATGTAAAACATCTTTATGCTTAACCCTGGGTTATTCTTAATCTTTCTACCTTACGTATTAACTGATTATGAAATCACAAAATATATTAGTCTTGCTATTGCTACTATGAATGCGACCTAAACAATGTCATTACCACGACTTTTTTTTTCTTTGTCATTGTTGGACCTTTATTACCTTATACCATGGAAATATTCGTTTGTCATTCCAGGAGATAAAAATGAAATCAATGTCATATCGATTATCACATAAAGTAATGTCACAATTTCTTGGCTGGATTAGTATGCTACCCCTTTTATTTTGATAAGATGGGCTTTCAGACTAAGATTGTTTTATTGACAACTTAAGAACTGTTGGCCACATATTGAAAAATATTTTTTTTCAATGCTTGGTCAACTTACTGTTGAAAAAAACAACTTTCTTTGGAAGTTAGGTAAAATGCGAATTTTAAACAGTCAGAAACCAAAGCTACAACTCCGGCAAACTTATGACACTTGAATTTCGTAGTTCACGAAAATCCATCACAATCTGAACATGATCAATACTTCATGAAAAAATAATTCAATGCGAATAATTTCTCTCTTGATCTTCTAGTGTTCCAATGCCTCTCTCTTTTTTTATGCTTAAGGAATCACGGAAGATATGTTATTCTGCTTCAGTGAACTAAATGACAGTAATGTAAGCAACATTGTGAGCATTTAGCAAGTTCTCAATAAGTCTTCATTAGTTTATCTCTTCGCAATATTAGTATCAAGAAGAAGAAGAAGAAGATGAAAAAACTGTATTTATGGGGCTGTAGGAGCTTACGTTTGCCAAGCTAAGACTTCAGAACACTAACAGATAAAGTTCCCAATGCCAACGCAGCCTCCCCAAATGCTTGTCACATCTCGCTGCGGCCAACATGATGCTTGTGGATGTGTGACACCAAACAGGCGATTAAACCCCTGACTAATCCCAACGTAAAGTATCATGAGAGTGAAATGATTCTCGATTTTATCTAAAAATAAATAGAATATAAAAAAAAGCAATGAATAATATTATGATGGAAGACGAGTCAAAATTACATAAATGCTTAGCTCTCGACGATGAAGGATTCTCTTACTGCTGTGCGGATGGAGTTGCAACAAAAATATGGGGAATTTCTTAAGTATTCGGAAAATGCATTACAGATCTGTTTTAGTTTAGTTTAGTTTATATAAATACCGTTATTTCGAAAAGAAGAAGTGACAAAAGTGATGAAGCTGCAGAAGTGGTAAAGCTGCGAGATAATCAATAACATGAAAATTATTATACAAGTCAACCAATGACCATTCCTTCACTTTAGTAAGAAAATGTTGTTAATGTTATAGCATTGATCTTAATATGAAGAGAAGTGGAGGATGAATTTGATAAAAGTATACTGCAAGAAAAAAAAACACTATAACGCAGAAAAACTATTTGTACCTTAGACTTTCTCTTTGCTAAGTAAGGTTTGATCTTTGTACATTTTAAAATGTATGTAATCACCCATCATAATTAACAATGCATATGAAGAAAGACTTGACTTTGAATCTGAAATTAATATCTCCGAGGATAACACCATCATTCATTTTATGCACATTATTAAATTTATATTATATAATTCGGTTATAAGGCAACATAGAGCTCATCAACATCCATTAAGGAAATTTGGTACATTTCAAGCATTTTTTTTTTTTACTTATTTCGCTACAACTATTCTTCACCTTACATTTTTTTTTTTTTTTTTCTAAGCTCATAACCTTCTGTGGTATTCAATGCAAGTTATTTATTAAAGACTTGCAAATCTCTATTGAATAGAATACAGAGTTCATTCAGCGCTGAAACGGAAATATACGTAAAATGCTTTGAAAAGTGTAAGAGGAGGAAAGCCTCGCAGTTGCACTATGAAAAAATTGTTAGGAGAGGGTGGAAAGTATGATGAAAGAAAGAAATTATGAACGGAGGTACAGTAAAAGGAATGAAAGGGGTTGCAGCTAGGGGCCGAGGGGACGCCGCAAAGAACCACAAGTAACGCCGACGGGAACGACAACTCTCTTTAGTGAAAAACGTACTCTATACTTTACACATTGTAGTTCAGTGATTTCCACTTATACAAAATAATAAAACAAATAAATAAATAAAACAGACACACACAAACACAATCAACTTCAGGTGTATCAAATTCATGTACATAATCTGGTTGGGTTTACTTTATGCAAGTATTGTTTTAAGAAGTCTTACTTAAATATTAGCATTTTTTTAATAAATAAAAAGGAACTTTCAATACAACCAATACTTCTTTTCTATTATATTTCTCCATACAGACGAGTAACTATTCTTTCTATTTAGTAGGTAATTGCCTGATCCCAATTAAATGCACTTTCACAAAGCATAAATCTATTATTTTAGCTTCAGAAATCGACTGTTTTTAAATTCCGGATGTGCAACACCGTGGTTTTCTTTGTATCCCAGTAAAGTAAGCCAGTTGGAACGCATTGTTTCCGATATGTAACCTATATTGTATGTCTGTGTTGTGCCAGTTCGAATATTTTGTCATACATAGCAAGCAGTCCAAAGGGGCAGTTTTTTTTTTTTTTTTTTTTTTTTTTTTTTGTAACATTTTAGCTTCGCAATTTTACCCTGTAAAATAGTACGTTGAAGGTTTTCGTCCCATTTGTATAATCATGCTAATCTTTTTTTTTTAATTGTGGTAATATTTTTATCAGAATGTTGTTTGATGCATACCTCTTTGAGATAATGCCTCTATACTCTTCATTACATAGTGACTTAAATATAATTGGAAGCTCACTAAAACCGGTAATATCAACTACTACAGCCATTTAAATATGGTGCGTTTTGAATGAAAACATTACTGAAAGTTAGAAGACAAAAGCCACATGAACATTCGCATTCTTAATGATAAATCGAGGACGAATCCTCCAATTCAGAAAATTCCACAACAACAGTCGTTAATTCAACTTCACAGAATGCTCGTCCGACAAACGTCGAACACCCTACACACTGACCTTAATCTTCATATTTTGAGCACTAACTGGCTTCTTGGATATAATTCCAATGCGATCCAGTACCTCTTCCAATCCAGTCCATCTTGCAGTTTTTTAGTTCTTTCTTCTTTCCATACAACCTTATCGTTACTAATACTCTCGACAATACCAAGCCATCTCAGTACACCATAATTCCTCTTTCGTTCACATTAAGCTCATTGCCATTTCTATGTTTCCATGTTTCTTTCCCTTTCAATCCTAAATTCTCTACATACGATACAAAAATTCATCTCAGCAGCCATAATCCCACTTTCTACATTTACATTCAACAACCGCACTTCACTTCTATGAAGGAGAGCTGGCTGGGATATCTAAGTTTGCCTTCCTCAAACACTCCAACTCTCATCCATATCTTTTGTGCCCACCCTGCTGCCTTTCTTGCTTCACCTATTAGTTGACTCATTTCTTCTTTCATTTAACACCTGTTCGAATCAACTGCTTCCTTTGCAACTATCCTGTGACATTCATTAGTCCATCTTGATTTCTATGCAACCTCATTATCTCACTTTTGTTCATCTCAACTTTTACCTTTCTATTCCTGTAAACACCTTAAAATAGCAGACTTCCGGGTACATATTTTTTCCTTTGTAATCCCCACCTGTCATTGATATGAGCTTTCTTTGTAAACTTATTTTTATATTTCTTCAGTCTGCTAAGTAAAGGAAAATAAGTCAAAAGGCCTTGCAGACCTCCATCGTTTCTCTTTCTTTGGTAGATTTTGATTTTACACACACACACACACACACACAGACACACACACACACACACACACACACATATATATATATATATATATATATATATATATATATATATATATACATATATAATTAATATATATATATATATATATATATATATAATATAATATTCACCTTGAACATTACAATAAGGGGAAACGTCAAAGATACAACAGAAAGGAGGCATGACTATTGTTACATCCACGTTTCCCTTAGCTATAACGTACATAAAGGTTTTATCCTGGGTCTTTAAATACACCTCTAGTATGGATGGCTTCCTCATTGCGCTTAAGATGGTGACCATGTAAGTCTTTTTTTAATGCCACAGATACAAGTCCGACAGGGTAATGCCAAGTGAGTACGGTGATGAGCCAGCAGTTCTAAGCTTTGGAAGGTTGCCTCAGCCCCTGCTGACTCCAGTACTGGTGCACAGCAAGCTTATTCACAGGCTTCCTTTTCACTTAATCTTGACAGCTTCTTTTTCAACTGTTTCAATTCTGATTCGTTATGCTTTATACTAATGGCTAATTCTGCAAAAAGGTTCTTTTTAGAATGATAACCTTAAACTCTTAAAACAAAAGAACAAGGAGGGGCCGTCATCTGGTCTAAAGATGCCATTCTTTGCTTTGAATCTTTGACTCGTGTTCAAAATGAAGGATCTTTCGAATTCTTGATTCTTAACCTCCAGTATAAACGTGTGGACCAGCCAGGAAACGAGTTCAAAGTGATCTTACAGTTTCCAAATAGCTTTCTCATACCAAAGATGTCAGCCAAAATGTTGTGCACTAAGCCAGCTTGATGTCCGTAGCGCTTGTTGTTTGTTGGGTGGTGAGACTTCATTCATACAAAACTCTAAACCACACGATGAAGGATCAATATCCTCGATATTCATGGATAAGGGTTATCTTGAATCTTAGTTTTGCCAACCTTTTAATTACCTGGTATTCATGGATAAGGGTTATCCTGAATCTTAACTTTGCCAACTTTTTAATTACGTGGTATTCATGGATAAGGGTTATCTTGAATCTTAATTTTGCCAACGTCTCAATTACGGTACAGGAAGGGGAACCCTCAGCATGTGAGTCGATCATGTCATCACTGAATTCCTTTTAGACATTACCATGATTTCGTAGAAGCTTATTTATGGTACAGATTTCTTTATTATCTATTTTGATGTTTCATGCACCCACTGACTTCCAATGTTATAAAGGAACACAATGGATTTCTTGTATAGAATCAATGTGTTGGTAGTACGATGCAACCCCATCAAAGGGATTAATTACAATTCATCATTCTGGGCAATACAAGAAATGTTGTAATATGATACACAAGGATACGTTTTCAATTGTTGCTCACTTTTTATCCATTTTTTATTTCAAGCTAAAGTTTATATGAGCTCGTATTTGATTTAAACTACTACGCGTTCACATACATCTTTAAGCAAACATTCATCTGCTCTTATAAGTAGTTTTAAAAAAGATATTTAGCCTAGTAATTAAAACCAATCAAAATCCAGAAATAAAAATATACATTACTCGTGAACTGAATTGCATACAAGAAATGAAAATATATGACAGAGAAACTTAGCTTTTAATGCCTATCGCAGAGTCTCTAAAGTACATCCATTTGCTTTTTACATGCGGTATCTTGAAACTGCACGTTCGATGATACAGGAAAGATACGATAATAAAAGAATAAAACAAAGGCAAAAGGAATTGGGAAATACCTTACTGTGTCAACGGAACCATACTTCAATAAGTTTCCAAGTGCCCTATCAACGAATGAATTTCCTAAGGAGCATAACAGCAACAAACTGACGTTTAGCTTAAAGGAAACGATCAACTCTTTGGAGGAAAATACTGAGGAGGTCAAGTAAGAGACGTTAGTGGAGTGGACAAAGGCGTAGGAGCCGAACCAGAGATCGGGAACTAGAAAGTGTTTTGGGGGGAAGAGGCAAAGCTTCTACTGAACAGTTTGGTCAGGTTTGTCGGCATTAAGGCATCCGAATCAAGTTAGTTGGCCAAGCTTCTTGGAGACGTTCAAGTAATGAGGTTAAGAGAGAGAGAGAGAGAGA
>NC_087209.1:35122453-35147453 GCF_015104395.2 Macrobrachium nipponense | reverse complement strand
AAAGAATAATTTACTAAATAACCTTAATAAAAGTTGGCCACCTAATAAGAATCACATGATTCACACATGCCAGTGATTTTCATTATACCATGATGTACATAACGCAAAAATTAAAACGAATATTGTTAATATACAAGAACAATAACAAGGAATCCTGAAGAAGACAGCCTCTAAAACAAACTATCCTTACCGAAGCACTCAAGAGAGGAAATGTCCTCTTAAATTATTATATAAGATCAAGACACTCTACCAGGAAGTAACTGACGGTCAAGGCAACCAGGCTTTCATCACAAAATAGTTGGGGTGATCAGCCATCAAAAAGCAAAGGGTTACATGTGTGCGCAAGTGTGATTATTTTCAGGCGATGGATGTGAAAAATAAAAAGAGGAAAGTGTTGACATGAACTTCCTGCTACTTACACTTGCAGTGAGGACGGTGAAAATGTAGCTATGATGACATAAGGTGAGTTGTTGATGAAGTGAGAGTGGTCTAAAGAGAGAGAGAGAGAGAGAGAGAGAGAGAGAGAGAGAGAGAGAGAGAGAGAGAGAGAGAGAAAGTATAACTTAACAGTGTTGGGTTGAAGGTAAGGTGATAACCATAACATACTGTTCTGACGGCAGATAAACGTTCTTAAAACAAAAAGAGCTATCATACTTGATGTGATTGATTTGATTTTTCAAGTCGGTTCTACATAGTTATTGGTGCTAGAGATACATTGTTTACTAATAAGCCTGAAAGAGTAGATTGATTGATTGATTTACGACTTCTGAAACTGGTACCAACACACCTAGGTTTCACATAAGATATATCTAGAACCATATATATATATATATTTAAACATATCTGTAACTTCATCTGTGCTATATATGCATACTGAGTGTGCATATGTATAAATTTGCTGAGGAGCCCCGCCTCCCTCACGAAGATATATATCTGCTGAGTATTACAATCATCACCGAGAATTGTAGCTGGGATAAAATGTCCTCTGTCGCGTCCCTAGGACAGGAACCTGTCTCAAATTCCCAAGACTGGGAATTTTCGAGAGACATCAAGAACCCGTGAGTGAGCCTTGCATGTCCAATCCTCAACCTGCACAACATCGTTTCTTGTCTCCTTGGCATATAGGGATATGACCAAGGAGATGACATATTACCGTGCATTTTTTGATTCTTGCAATATTTTCCCACAGGGACTACCAAAATCTTTTAATTTGCTGACCTACTATAGGATATACATCCCGATATGCAGTAGGTATCTTCTGGGTTCTGGGGAGGTGATTGTTCTTAGCAAGTTGATCAGCTTTCTCGTTCCCATCTACCCTCTCAAAACAAAAATTTACTTCTTTACCTATTCTTTTCACAAAGGAAGCCATTCCAATACATCTAAAATCAGAGGGTTTAGCGCTAAAAGATTCTAACGATTGAAGAACACTTCTAGAGACACAGTATATAAGAAGACTATTTCCAAGTTAAAATTTCCTTTAAGGCCTTTAAAATTACATGAAGTTCCGCTTGAAAAATTTATGCAACAGATGATCATCTCCCGCTTCTTTCTACGTATGTATACCAGTGACGGCCACTCCAATGTCGACACAAGCATCTGACTTGCAGCCATCTGTGAAAACCGCTAAGAAGTTATCATGTTGAGAGGAATTATATAAAAATAAACACATTGCCTCATTGGACATTACTGCCTTTGTAGAATTGAAATATTTATAGAAGTTTACCTCTGGAAGGTTCCAGGGAAGGTCTAAAAGCATATGGTTGGAGTTGCTTGGGAGTGATTTTCGCAGAATTGCCAATGCCTTTCATTTATAATACAAATGCTTGTGAAGACTTAAAGAGCCTCTGAAATCTGTACTAGCTCCGAACCAGCACACAGTGGTAATGTAGAACCAGAGGTATCTTACCAGCAACTACAAGCATGCTCTCAATGGGAGATGATTTAAATGCTCCCATACACAATCATATTCCGCCATGATAGATTGAATTAGGCTTTTTAAGGCTAGTAGGCTTTGCTGAGGTGCACACTTCACACCCATAAGGTAACCTGGAAGCATTATTTTGGATACCCAATTGATTGCTAAAGCAGACAAGGTTACACTCAAAACACTTTTCGGCGCTACTGGGCTGAATACACCTGACAATGTTGCGCCAACCTGAACCTGATGTAACCTATTTTATAAAAATGCCTTGATAAAAAGAGGCAAATTGCCTCTCATGTTACGTTCATAATGGACCCTCAGAGTGCCATGTTTCCATGATGCTGCTTGCTAGCAAAAACTTCACATATTGAAGATTCCATTCAAACCAACACATTAGCTTTGGAGTGTGGAGTGCATACTTCGAAAACCTCACTGAGCAGGCGACAGATATTTACCACGTTCCAAGTACCACACATCAAACCCGCGTTCAGCCTTTTTTTCCATGATCTTACAGAAACACGATGCCAGGGCAAAAAGTTGATAATTCTTTGTCTTGAATAGGGCTTCCCCTGGTCTCACGAATGACAGTAATTTTAACATCTCTCAAAGTTGAGGGAAGACATGTTCTCGGTAAATTCTGTTAATAAGTATGAAAAGTCTGGTATTTTCGGGGCTGTTATATCAACCAGTCCCGGAGTTGATACATTACATTTATTTCAGACTGATTCAAATTCCCTCATAGTACATGGTACACTGTATTTTACATTTCTTGATGTATTAAAATCAATTCCTAACTGATACATTGGCCTTCTTTGAGCTGAATAGGGTCTATCATTCATTTTTCATTGCAACATTAGCAAAATGATTAGCAAACTCAATTTGCCAATAACCTCACAACTATTGAGCTTGATAACTGGAGGTTGAGAAGGAGTAAATCTGCCAGCTATTTTGTTAATTCTCTTCCAAACTAAAGTCAGGGGTGTTTTCGAATTTAGGGAGGATATGAAAATTGTCCAAGATTTATTTTGGGCTTTTTTTATTTCCATTCAGAAATGAGCTCTTGCTTTACGAAATTCAAAACAGTAATACTTACATTTTCGTCTGCAGTATCTAGTGAAAGCAGACCTCATAGTTTTATGAGTTTCCTTGCATTTACAGTTCACCAGAGAACCGGTTGATGGGTAAATATGCCTGAAGTCCTAAATATAGATTGAAGACCAGCCGGGAACATATTTGTAATAAAACCATCAGCCAAGTCTACTAATGAGCTGTTCCTGGAATCAGCTTTACCAATATTACATTTAAGTAGCCTTGAAGATGGAGCACGTAAAGCTACATTCACCACTATTGGAAAATGGTTGCTATTAAATCTATCATTTACCACTCTCCAATTACAATCAATAAGGCATATAGATAAATCAATTGCTGATAATGTGCCTGTTTGAAATTTCAAATGTGTAGACTCCCCAATGTTGAGGATTCCCACTTTTTCACCATCTATGATGGAACACAGCCACCTTCCTTTTTGATTAGTGACAATGTCACCCTAAACAGGGATTCTGCTATTCATATCTCCCAGAATAACAATGGGATGGTAACTGTTGGACAAAGGATTTATATTCATCAATGGGGAAGACTTCATCAGGTGGTAGATAGAGAGAGCATACTGTATATATTCTTTGCAAATGGATTTGCACACCTATCCCTTGCAGTGTCGACTGGGCACTAATAGGATTTTGTGGGATGTCATTACAAATATATATATATATATAATATATATTATATATATATCTATATATATATATATATATATATATATATATAAATATATATATATATATATACACACACACACACACACCC
The DNA here is from genome assembly GCF_015104395.2 of Macrobrachium nipponense. Taxonomy (NCBI): domain Eukaryota; kingdom Metazoa; phylum Arthropoda; class Malacostraca; order Decapoda; family Palaemonidae; genus Macrobrachium; species Macrobrachium nipponense. The sequence goes on along the minus strand of NC_087209.1, from coordinate 35,143,666 downwards.
GGCTTCCTATAACTACATTATAAGGGGAATGATAGGAAGTATACTCTCATGGGCTGAGAGATGTGTTACTGCCGTCATAGTCACCTGCAAAGCTAAACATACAGGAGACACTTCTGATAAGAGCAAACTTATTTCTTCCCATTTCGCTCTAAATCCTTGACAGTTCCACTGGAAAAAATTAAAGAATTCTACTTTGCTTTTGAGGCTGCGAAACCAGAGCTCTTTTGAGTGCTGTAAGATTGCTGCTTTGCTTCAGCTTTTTTTTCTGGAAGGAGACCAATTATTTATGGCTGCCTTCCACACCAGACAAAGTTGGAGGGAATCAGGCAGGAAAGAGGTGCCACTATTTCTATAGCCCATAAATTCACTATTGGAAACTTTTAGACTGGATATGAGAGACTGGGCGGCTCAGGGCTTAGTTTTGGTCTTGACTTCAAGAGAGGATGTAATGCCTTCTCTGTCTCACATGATGTCGTTTTGTAAATTTGCTCATAAATATACCAAGGGGTTGCTGTTGGTTTTAGTTCTTATCTTTTATGATAGTATGTCAGCTATAAATGTAATTTTGCATAAAAGTGCAAGGAAATATTAGAAAAAACATATATAAAGCCAAAAAAGCTACTGCATCTCCGTTCTCTGTAAATTTAGGTAAATATTTTACAACAAATATACTCAAAATTTGTTAGGAATTTTATTTCCTATCTGTTTTGATACTGTATGATCTGTAATTATAATTTTCCAAATATAATAAATTCATTTATTAGAAAAATCATGTATAACTGTAAAATTTATGACTGTCTTGTAAAAGAGGCCCTGCAACGGGTTGTCAATAGTCATTTTCATCTTCTCATGGAAGGTAGGGGAATTTTTTTTAGAATGATGAATGATTGTCTCCACATTACATACATCATACTCTGGTTCACTATATTTACCATATGTGGCAGGCTTGCCTTGTAGCTTCTGGCTACAAGACCATAGCATAAATCCAAATTGTTGAGAATGAAAACATTTCCTTGGTTTTAGGATATACTGCTTATCCTTAATACCTAACCAGGTTGCTTTGATTACATTGACAATCAAGTAGAATTGAATGTAATAATTAAATTTGAAAGTTGAACTAAGGATCTATTTATCTTCTTCATTCTTTCAAGTTTTATCACACCTCAATCTTTTAATTTTTCTCCCAGCTTCTCCAAATACATCATCATTCCCTAGGAGTAATTCCAAAAAGCATATGCTGCAAAGTACTTTATTTTGTTGAGGCCTATTTTCGACTTTCAGTTTCCCTCGACCTTTAGTTGATATCTTAAGCTCTTGGCCACAACACTTCACAATATCTCTGTACACATTAAAAACATTATAATTAGTAACTTCCAGATTAAAAGTCAAATATTATTCATGAGAGATTTCAAATACTCCTGTCCTATTTCACATACATTGCTCGTCAACTTCCCTTGCTGTGTGCTGGAGCATAGGGTTCCAGTGTAATTATGCTAGAAGATTTCCTGGTCTTTTCCTAACAAAGGTTGTCAGAGGAGGCTGCAGCAATTGTCAACTGTACCAAAACGGTATCATCAGAGGGCCCTGGGATACTTGAATCATTATATCTATTAGCCATAAAGATCAAATAAACAAAAAAGAAAAAGGCAACCTGAAAACATTAAAAAGATATCATGCAGTTTACTCTTCCACCAATGGCACAAGTGAGAGCTAACTCCCTAATGTCCACACCCCTACCCCACCCCACCCCACCCCACAGGGGATGACACAACACAATTAAAGTGGCCCAAATGTGAGCCAAACCCAATGACTAAGACTGAGGGTATTACAGGAATACAATCATCCCCACCCTAATCATATTATGGGCAAACCAGACAGACTGCTGAGATTCCTATCCCCAGAACTAGACCCCCTGGAATCAGTGGCCCAGATCTAAAGAATAGTTCTGCCCTTGAGTTATCAATCTGATATTTCTCAAATCCAAAAATCATCGGGTCGTTGATGTTCCTATAGGATCCCACATGGATCCACACACCATCCATCTGACCTGACTGGCTGATCTCCTCACAAGAATCTCTGACAAAAGCACCAAGCACACGCATACAACAAACACAGCAGATGTCACACATTCTTTGTACATATATTTTAATTCATATTAATGTTATGTTCAATGCATCATTCTTAGCACAAGCATTACGATGTCAGCATTCCAGCTATATGTATCATAACTTAATTTGTGCTTTGTATATGGATTGGTGTATACTTTTTCATCCTCTAACATACAGTTGATTGCACTCTGACCTGTGTTTTTGTTCATCCCATGTCAGGCACTACATTTCCACTCGCTCACCACTGCCTCTATACGTCTGGCCCCTTTCACAACCTTGGTTTTTCAAGGCGGAGACAATCATCCGATTAAAGAAAATTACCTTCTCAGCACCCAAAGCACATGCTCTCCTCGAATTCCTGCCACCCATAGCAGCAACAGGATGACGGTCCCAGCAGTCAACTGACACGGAATCCGACAATGAACCAGAGGGAATGGCATCCCCATCCCCAAGCGGAGCGCCCCCAAACAATTCATCAATGAGAAGACCAGACAAATGGAAGGCGAACCATCGGAGGGAATGTGTTTCTTTCACTGGAGTTTGAAAAAAAGGCCCACAAATGTAACAAAGGTTGCCAGTTTCAAAAAAAACATGCAAGAGGGTTGCATCTACAACCCAAACAACTAACGTCATTGGTGAGCACACCAAATCCCTAGTAAGAGAAGCTGCGCCTGCTTATTGCTGCCTTTTTCCAGATACAAATGCAAGGGCTCCATGAGTTTCATCTTCAGGATGAAAGAGTGAGCACAGAATTCCTCGTCTACACCGGGGTATGTAAAATATTTGTTCCAGCCAGCCCCAATGAATGACTCAACCCTGCCCCAGCCACCAACCTCCATGTATCCACCGACAGTGGAGCACCACTCAAGATGTATGGGAAGCAAAATATGAATATGTTATTTAATGGTAAAGACTACATTTGGACATTCATCACAGCAGACATGACTATCACTTTTAGGACCACACTTCATAAAAGCACACAACCTGCTACTGGAAGTAGTATCAAAACAACTGATCCCAAAAACAGTTCCTGTATCATTACTTCAACAGCTGTTCAAATAGGCTCCATCACAGCAGCTACCCCACCACCAGAGGTACACTGACTTCTACAAGACTACCAAGAGCTCTTTCAAAGACAACCTGCAGCACGACTTCACCAAACCAGCAAGACACAACATCCATCCCAAATAGAAATGGAAGGCCCCCCAGTCCATGCACTCTTCAGATGGCTAGCCCCAGAGAAAATGCTGGAATATGTGAAAAGCCCCCAGCCCATGGGCATCTGAAACCCAATGGAACATGGTGCCCATGTGGAGACTACTGGCAGCTAAACATCAAAACGAAGCCAGATAACAGATATAACCAAGCAAATGAACGGATCACAGATCTTCCCCAAAATAGTCCTGCTGAAGGGATACTGCCAAGTTCCATTGGTGAAGGAAGATATAATAAAACCGCGATCATCATCTCCTTCAGCACCTACACGTTTAACTACAGTGATTTTTGGCCTTCAAAATGCAGGGGAAACCTTCTAAAGACTTGTGGATGAACTGCTGGGCGACCTTCACTTCAGCAAGGTCATGGCGACTTTATTCTCATATTTAACCTCAACCTCAAACAACATCTCAAGGACATCAAAAGGGTGCTACAAATACTTAAAGAAGACAGATTCATAGCAAGAGAAGACAAGTGAGAATGGTCAAAGAAAATGGTGGAAATCTTGGTACATTAAATAACCCCAGACAGCATTAAACCCCTCCCAGAGAAAGTAAAAACAATTACCAACTTCCCAAAACCAACAAGAATTAAAGCCGTACAAGAATTTTCAGGACCTATTAATTATTATCATAGATTTATCCCGAATATTTCTAAAATCATGGCTCCAATCAATGTTTACAAGGAAATCCTAAAAAAATAAGTGGGTCAGAAGTTCAAGATAATGCATTTCTTTCAGCAAAACAAGCAACAACCTCAGCAGCCATATTAATCTTTCCTCTCTACCCCATAGATCCCTGATCTTGACATCTAACACAAGTAACACAGCTATGGGCGCAGTACTAGAGCAGGACACAGATGATGGTCATGGCTGTTGGCATTCTTCAGAAAGAAGTTAATGTCAGTGAAACAAAAGTACTCCACATTCGACAGGGAGCTCTAAGCAGTCCATAAAGCCATCCATCACTTCCACCACATGCCCAAAGGATCATCAACCGGTGGTGCACACCTTCACAAAGTCAGCAGATGCATGCTTAGCACAACAACGATGTCACCTATCAGCAACAGCCGAATCCTCCTTGACCATCAAGTATCTGAAGGGTTCAGCAAACACCATGTCAGACACCCTTTCGAGAAATTACATCAATACCATCTACCTCTGGATAGCCTATCCCGAGGTGCAAAGAGACGATTTGGACTTACAGCGATTGCTGTGGGACAACCCTGCCCTTATGTGGAGCAACCTGTCAATCAACAATGGAAAGAATGCCTGCAAAACAAGCACTGGGCTCCCTAACCCCTACCTATCAAAAGGCATCAAAAGAAAGGCTTTTGACCTCACCCACAACCTGCCCCACCCATCAGGCCAAGCAACCGCCCAAATTTTAGCAGAGCGATACATTGGTGGGGCATGAAAAAAGGACATAAAAAACTGGACGAGAGAATGTCATCCATTTCACATGTCAAAAATTAAAGGGCACATAGAAAGCAGAATAAGAGAGTTCCACACATCACACCACTGACACACATCCATGTCGACATAGTGAGACCTCTACCTGCCTCTGCGGGGTACAGATACCTGCTTACCAACATCATCCGTAATACCAGATGGCCCAAGGAAATACCGAGACAGCAACAGAAGGCAGAGAGTTGTGTGAAAGCTCTCACTGGATGGGTCAGCAGACATGGAGTCCTGCAGATCATCATGAACAACAGGGGGCGGCCAATTTCATGTCCACCTGATGGAGAGTCCTTGCAGACAGTTTGGGATAAAGATAATACACACGACAGCCTACAACCCAGAAGCTAACGGCATCATCAAGTCTACACCAGTCTTTGAAAGCATCACTCACCGCTAGATGTCAATGCAGGAGTAGGAAAAGGGAGTTACCTTGGGCCTTATTGGGCCTGAGAACACCACCAAATGTGGCATTCAATGCATCTCCAGCAGAAGCCCTGTATGGCCAATCATTAACATAGCCAGCAGATGTCTTTCAACAAGCCCAATATCCCCATCCAACGCCCGCAAAGCATTAGAACAAATGATGCAGGCCAAGACAACTTACCACATAGCCAGAAAAGTGTACGTCTGCAATGAAGTGCTGAACGCAAAATATGTGTTCATATGTGTTCATATGGGTAGACACACATCGAATCATTCCTCTCCCCAGCCTACTCAGGACCATACAGTGTCATACACAGAAGACACAAGGCCTACCAAATGACAGTTGATGGCAGAACTACCTGGATCTCCATTGACCACCTAAAGCCAGCATACCTCCCAGATACCTACCTACAACCATAGGGCTCTCCAAAGGAGGGGGGGGGAGTCCTGGGTTCCACATGGATAGACCCACACACCATCCATCTTACCTGACCAGCTGATCTTCTCACAACGAGCATCTCTGACAAGCAAACTGAGCACACACACACACACACACATGAAACACAGCAGATGTCAGGCATCCTTTTTACATAAATTATTTTCATTCATATTAATGTTATGTTAAATGTATCATTTTTAGCACATGCATTACAAAGTCAGCATTCCAGCTATATTTATCATAACTTCATTCGTGTCTTGTAAATTGATTCATTTAGTACATACTTCCATCCTCCAACAAACACAGTTGAATGTACTCTGACCTCTGTTTTTGTTCACCTTGTGTCAGGCATTACATTTCAGCTTTCAAGTGCTATTGACCTGCTGTTTGTTATTTGAAGACAATTCTAAGTTGGTAAACGCAGACTCTTACTCACACCTTTGCTACAATACTGTCATCGTTCCCACTACTTAGCTTAAGATATAAAGCCAGTCCAACCTATGTATAGGACTCTGGGACTCGAACAAGGGAACAAATTCCAGGGGTTCAAAAGCCCGTTCACCACGTCAAGGAGGTCCTAAGACGAGCGGGTGAAAGAGAAAATGGTATTGCAGTGGAAGTTATATTTTGCAATATGGTCATCATTGAGTATTCAACCAGATAATACATGAGGCAGCACGTTTCTGAGAAACCTTGCTGGCTAAAGAAGCAGGTAACTGACGCGGAATGAAAATACGCAACTCACGCGCACCTGAGGATAAAAGCAAAAATGCAATACATACATACATACATATATATATATATATATATATATATATATATATATATATATATATATATATATAGACATATATATAGATATAGACATATATATAGATATAGATATATATATATATATATATATATATATATATATATATATATAGATAGATATATATATAGACATATATATAGATATAGATATATATATATATATATATATAAATATATATATATATATATATATATATATATATATATAAGCGAATACCACAGGAAAATGATAACCAGAAATCCAAGCGATTTCGTCTTTACTAAGACACTGTCAAGAGACGAAAGCGCTTGGATTTCTGTCTATCATTTTCCTGTGGTATTCGCTTTATTAATGAAGTCACGTACATCATCTGTGATTTTTTAAGCATGTATATATATATATATATATATATATATATATATATATATATATATATATATATTAAGAGATTCCACAGGTTTCCGATATCCTTCACATGTCTGTATTCGGAACACTGTCTTTGCAATGTGACCCACTGATGAGCATCGTCTTAGATCTAATAAAGAACGTTATGTGCTCCGAATGACGGATGCGAATCGCCTTATGATTAGACCCCTAGCAGGAATAATGAGAGGCAGCAGGATGAATGAAAAAAAAAAAAGCACAGAGGGAGATGAAGATGAGGAGAATGAGTTGAAGAATTCAATATGTAAGGAGGGAGAAGATATGTTTATTTACTAAGATAAATAAACTGATCTCATTTGAATATCTATAACTCAAATACCATTACATGGGTCAAGAATCAAATTTTTAGTGTAAAGATAACGAAGAACAATACATTTTATTCATATACGGGTGTATATTCCTTTCTTTCTTGCAATATGTTTTCCGTACTTGCATTTATGAATAGAAAAAGAGGTAATAAATAAATAAAAAAAATGTACATTTCAAAGCTAAATAACTGCATGTGGACCCTCGATCTAGATTTACAGTTAGCAAAATTCGCCACCAAATCGAAGGCGAAAAAAGTGAAAAAGTAGCCAATTTCAGTAAACTTTTAGTGAACAATGCTTTTGTCACTCTGTCGCATTCCTGTTCGGTTTTTTTCTTGTTTTATTGAAACAACATGTCCAGTTCCTGTCGGTACTGGAGCCTTTGCAACTTTAATTTCTACACCTCTAGATCGTATTTGGCAGCGCTCTATCGTTCGGTGTTTTTGCAGCAACTATGATTGAGAAGAGTTACACGACTTTGTTGTTGTTTGAGTGATGAGTGGTATTTATAATTCTAGCCTTTAAACGAAGTATGATCTGGAATATATTATCTACTAGATCCTTAGAAATTCATATTAAGAAACTAATGTTTTCAGAAATGTTTCCTTTTATTTCATATCTAAAAATTCAGCAATGGATTTTAATTTACATCAGATACTAGGGATCAAACTACTTGGAATAGGTAAGACACCGATTATGCAAAAGATCTAAAACGTTTGATGTTATATACGGCACTTATTTATCTCGTGAATTATGCATACCTTACCCTTTTTACACACACACACACACACACACACACACACACACACACACACACACACACATATATATACATATATTAAAAAATGCACAACTTGGCTTCACGACGCCAACGTCCAGGTGTAATGGACAGCTTACACTTTGACAGCTTAGCTTCAGAAGTGTTTCAGCATTACGAATTTCATGCAAACGTTCATTAATCTGTTCAATGATCCATAGTGTGTTTGGCACCACATAACATCCTTTCTTCCTAATTAATACTGCGATACGTTTTAGTGCCACCTAGTGTACATCAGCATGAGGTAATTGTCCTGCGAAAAACGCATTTTGACACGTAAAATGAATCAAATGACTTTTATTTCCATTTCCCTCTACCTTGCTTTAAAAGTAGCATAACTGTTTCTTCTACAATAGTCTAACACGTGGCTTTCACATTCATCTATTTCAGCTCTTCATTTTGTTTGTTGTGATACTTGTTATAGCATCTCCAGCAATGGGCCAATGGGTGTGGCATTGACCTACGGTAAATCCTTCAACACACAATACAAGGCTTACCCTTCGTTAAGTGATAACCTACATTTCCTAAATGATAATCTCTTATAGTCGCAATACTGTCACTGTTAAGGGTCTTTCTTCGTGTTATATTCAAACATGCGAGAAGAGTTTTATCATGAAGGACTTCCATGTGAAAGGAATTTAGTGTTACAGGTGACTGCAGTTTAATATTGTAAAATTGCATTTACTTAATATGGCAGTTTAATATTGTAAAATTGCGTTTACTTAATATGGCAGTTTAATATTGTAAAATTGCATATACTTAATATTGAGTCAGGGATGGTTCATCGTGCTTCTAATAACTACACTGAGCACATCTCAGTTTTCCATGTATGCTTTACAAAATAGATTACTCAACAGGAAAGCTCTTGTGAAGAGGCAATAAATCATCGCCAGATTATCTCTTTACTTTATACATTTAACTGCAACTACTCAAATAATTTGAAATCACCATGTTTACATATGACATCCATGAGACTTGCTGTAAGCTCTTATCGTCATTGACATTTATTGGGTAGATATTGTGCAATTACAACCAACACAATGCTTGAAAAACAAGGCGGTTGTTTTGTATCTTTTTCTTAATCGGGAATATTCCAATTAGTAAAAAATAGATATCGTGTCACTGGAATGGTCTATTCTTAGTCATGCGCATACATTCTCCTAGAACACTTAACATGCTGATACCTGGCCAAGTCTTTTACATCTGATTCAGTGCTATAGAGTATGTAGAATTGAGGTGCTGTGGTGCAAGGTTTAGGTTGGTACTTAACGTCGGTATCACTTTCCCTTCTACAAGCCGAAGGTTTCTACCGATATACGCCAAAATGCCAAAAGGATATATTGGTAAATTAATTCGCAAGCATATTTTCCTACACTTCTTTCTAAATTGATTATACAGTTAACAAACAACAACCTTTTCATAAATTCTCTCCCACCTTCGCAAACCAGTGACAGCCACACTCTCCGATATAAGGTGAAGGTGAAAACCCACCCGTCTTCCTCTTCATTTCCACCTAAATCATTTTTACGAATCTCATGTTTTTATTGCCTTAGGACATCAAAAAAAATTGTTCTTGGATACATCCCTTGAACTCCTTAATTGGGTTAAAGACTTTACAAATACCATTTACAAAAGGTAATGTAATAGTTTATTTTTGTTTCTGTCGTATGCGCTCAATCACAGCCGAAAGAAAAGCGCCTAGCTCCAATAAGCCGCCTGTCAATAACAAACTTCGGACAGCCTAGCTTAGAAAGAAAGGGGAAAAAACAAAACCATTTACTCGTCAGTAAGCAAAAAGATAAAAGTTTTAAAATAAAGAATAATACGTGAAAATAAGCGGAAGAGATAAGTATTAAGTTCGAGCTTTTTACATTCACTACCTCTATAGGTAATATTTTCCACACTTTCCAACAAATAAGATTATCACGAAAATGAGAACAAAAACCAAACATCAATTACGTTCTTGAATAGAAGAAAGAATATCAAATCTAAAACCTAACGAAAAGACGTACATGCCTTTATTATCTAATTTTTATAAAATAAGAGAACTGAGTAAGACGACCAAAATATTATAATGCTCCAGACTTCTCGACTCACTTTCTGTCCATAAGCAACCTCCCCCACCTCCGTGAATAGATGCCAGTGTCTGTAGTAACTAATAAAAGGCTGCGGGCTAGCACCATCACTAAAAGCTTGGTGGGCAACCAGAAGGCTTGGACCGTTTGACGCTAGGTCTCACATACACACGTATATATATGATACACACAGACACATACAGACACAGACGTACACGCACACACACACACACACACACACACACACACACACACACACATATATATATATATATATATATATATATATATATATATATATATATATATATATATAAATGCCTGAAGTCACACCTACATGTGATGTTTTACTATATTATATATATATATTATATATATATATATATAGTACACATACATACATACATATACATACACTATATATATAGTACACATACATACATACATACATATACATACACTATATATGTATAGTATATGCCCAAAGTCACGCCTACATGTGATGCTTAAATACATACGGTCCACAGGGAAAATGAAACACTCAGTGTATATCCTGACTAGTTTCGTCAACATAATGAAGAAATAGGTCAGGATTACCCACCTGTGTTTCATATTCTGTGAAAATGAGTCTTAGAATAGAAGCAAAGACAGAACTGGTCAAGAATTACAACCATTTTTCCCTGAAGTACAGCTGCACTTCACGCGTATGTAAAGTACGTATAAACAAGAAAATAACGTCTCAATTTTGCATTAGATGAAGATAAATCTATTTATCTGTTGACTGTTATCAGAATATGTTTGAATGTGCACATGGTCGAAAAAGTAAGATTAGAATACATGAGAAATTATGATGCAAATTATTTGACACTAAAGCCTAGTTTTTCATGAAAATTATCTTGAGACAGGAAAGCCTTATGCATGTTTTACATCTGGGATAAGAATGTTCAAAGCTCAAGAAGCAGCAAAGATAAATACTTTAGTAGCTGATATAAAACACAATACGTACACACGCAAGTGAAAAGCCCATGTAAAGACACACACACACACAAATATATATATATATATATATATATATATATATATATATATATATATATATATATATATATATATATATATATATATACATATATATATATATATATATATATATATATATATATGCGCGTATGTATGTACACATCTAATAAACTTTGTAATTTCGTATTTTTAAAAGTGGGTTTCTTGGGCGATCAGCGTTTCTTCACCTGCCCTGATCATTCAGTAAGCTATGATATTTCAATTCATAAGTATGATTCTAATGTTGCATCCGAATCTCTTTATCTCAAGCACCGACTTTAGGGTGAAATAAACCACCAACCAAAAATTTATTTTCCATTTTACAATTGCTAGAGTTACTACTGCAATAGACCAAGCTACTGTTTTTCCTACTTTTTTTTTAAGTAGAAACATTTTCATATGAAGTTAAGAGTAGTGGATTAAACTTGTATACTAAAAGTGTGCTTGTGTGTAAGGCTTGAAAATTCAGGGGTGTAAAGATTCTCTCTCTCTCTCTCTCTCTCTCTCTCTCTCTCTCTCTCTCTCTCTCTCTCTCTCTCTCTCCGTCACAAACACCCGTACAAACGTGAATTTTCCCCCTTCCAGCATCGACCACTTTCCAGTTTTTCTCTTTTCGTCACGTTCCAGTCGGCGTCTCTCTCGTTTGCATGCGTTTCCTTTATATCCCCTTCAGTGGCAGGTAGCGCTTAATGAGAGTATCATTTGTTTGAGTGAGTCTCTGTAAGGCAACCGGAGTAAAGTTAAAGACATAAAGTGTTACTAACCCAGAGTAAAGTTAAAGTCATAAAGTGTTACTAACGACCGAGGCTCAACTGGAAGGGGTGTCATGATGGCATATGTATGTAGTTTGGGTTACCGACGAGATATGCGCGTGGTCAGGGGTAAGTCAGTAGGGAGGTCGCGAAGGAGGAGGGGGCGGAGGAGGCAGCCTTTTTTTTTTTTTTTATAATAAAGAGTCCTATCAGTTTGTTTCTTCAACTGCTATCATGTAGCCATCACCTATCTGCCTCATGTTAATAGTGGTAATGGAAAAGGCGGCATTCTCTCGCGCAAACTTTCAAATATACGTCACACCTCAGAGACTTCGCTTTCTCCAATGACATGGACGAATGGTACTTTGATCCTGGGACTCGTTTTCTATGTTCTTCTTTCATTAAGAAGTTTTCGACAAAGATCGTATAAGTGAAACGAGAATTAAGCCAAGAGAAACTGGCTAGTCCATTACTGCCATTGGGCTCATTTCTTATCTGAAATATACTAAAGCGTCCTAAAAATCGCATAAAGTATTACGGTTTCATGAAAATAGGACACAAATGCTAACAAATCCAAAATTTCCCATCTAGATTAGTCTATTGTTAATGTATAATGTGTCTGACTTTTGATGGAGAACTTAGTCCCCCTTTCACAGGTGATGGGCCTCTTCTTACAAATTGGTCTTCTTGTAGAGTTATATTCAATAGCTTGTCGACAACGGCCATTACCTTAACAATACTGTGAACGCATTAGTTTCACTTGATGAATGTCTAAAGGTCGATTTGTGAATCTAACTGTGCTTAACTTGTATATAAACTCGTAGAGTAACTGACACACCTCCGCTTGGCAAAATGTTTTTTTTTGTTGCCAGTTCACTTGCTTTTGACCATTTTAATCACAAGTTAATTTGTTAGCTGAATTTTAGTGGAACGAAAATCCTTTAGCACTTTGTAAAGGAAAGTTACTCTACAGTGTAACCTAACATCCACATATATGATTTCAAACACTTTAGCAGTGATAAAGATTTAAAAGACTGTTCATTATATCGCGGCTTCCATTTCTTGGACGAATATGAGTACATTACCAACCACCCCCTCAACAAAAATGAAAAGAAGCTGGGTATTTTAGGTCATTCTTTTGTTCACTTAATCAGCAATTGGAGAACTTATCTACAGATTCAGTCGTCGATAAACTTGTTTCCTTGGTAACTGGCCTAGTAACTGAACTTTATTACTTATTCTTTAAACATTCAAACGCAGATTCAGCCTTGATTAGAACTGCCCCATAAGAAATGCATGACAAACACTAATGTATTATGAAGAAACAAGCTGACGCCACTTCTCTGTTCGTTTGATACAATTCCCTTTTAATAATTTCTTGGCTGCCTATTATAGCTATATTTTCAAAGCAGTATTCAGTATGAATAGCTGTTACTGATCTACGAAGTTTTAATAATCCACGGTGTATAAAACGCACCGTGGCATAAGGAGGTACATTTAAACATTTTATTTTGTAAGGTACAATACCATCAGCAGTTTTAAAATATTTCTAAAAACAAAATGTAAGAAGGAATCTTATTTCTTGAAAAAATATTTAAAAGTTAACTAAAACAATTGACAATTTAAAAACAATGAATTGCTTCTATAAACAATTAACAATTGCTTATATGAGAAACTTTATCTTTGTAAACTCGTACAAATGATTATGCTAAAACCATTAAACATCTCATTCTGCGGTAACTCAAAATTATTCGGCAAAACATTTATTGCCAGGGGTTATTTAAATACCAAGGCAAAGCTTGCATAGCCATTTGCATTATTCTAGACAAATTTCAGAACTGCACTCATAATGTTTCCTCCTCTGATTACTATTGCTGCTTCTGCTTCTCTCTCTCTCTCTCTCTCTCTCTCTCTCTCTCTCTCTCTCTCTCTCTCTCTCTCTCTCTCTCTCTCTCTCTCTCTTTCAATGAACTGACTGAAGCATTTGATATGACAAAAGATGACTCAAAGAAATTCTAATTCGCATTCGGTGTGTGTCGTTCCTTAATCTTTCTTTACTTTCTTCATACCTTATTAGGCAGTGTTTCTCTCTTTCTCTGTGTATTTCTCGCGCTTACAGTTGTTCTAAGAAACGACCTAACACGCATGCACCATTAAGTATTCATCTCTATCTTCTCATATACGTGAACTGGAAGGAAATAACGTACCTGTGAAAGTGTTATGTGTATATTTGTGTTTGTGTCTTGGGCCTGCAAGAAGAATGAAATATAAAAATTGAATAAGTCAAATTTTAAATCTAATCTGCTTCTCATTAACAGATCTGAATTTTACTCGTCGTAATGAACTCATTCATGTTGGAGCATCATTGACAGGGAAATACCTATCCACGGATAACTATCTACTAACTTCAAAGACACAAAGGGAATTATCATTTTTCAATAATAGCAAACTACCATTTGTGAGGAGAATGATATAAGCCAAGGAGATCTTATCTCTCCTTTGTACCAAGTTGACTTACAATTGATGATAACAGTTCCCTTAGAAAAATCTTTAAAAAATACTCACAGAAATCTTGAACGTTTTGAGAATTCTATGGATATAGGCACTTGGTGGTCATACAGTAACTATTACAGAAATATTGAATGCGTACACATTTACAACAATATAAATATGAATAAGAATAAACATAAACATAAAATTTGATTCATGAAAAACAATTACTTATTCTTTTTTAAACTTAAATTAGCAAAGCTATACTAATTTTGAAATATTTTTCTTACTTCAAATACTAATACAAAAAATCATGATATATGTAGGTTTAATATTCTTACATACGTGAAATAACATGTAATTTATAAAATAAAAAAAACTTACTTAAATCACTGACCTGCTAACGTCCTTAAAATAAATAAAATTCTAGAAATATGTACACATATGTAATGCAGTATTTTTATACGGCCACTTTCTTTCACAACCTCACCTTCACAATTTATTGTACTCTATATCAGTGTAACCTCAACGCACATTACAAATCTTGAAATATTTCTAGCTATTACTAGATCCTCTGTACCGTCATAAGCATGGAGTATCAAAAATATAATATTTAGTACATAATTTTCCAATCTGCTGTGGATTTACGTGTTACTATGTTACTGCCTAAAGCGTGTCATGCAAATAACACGGTAGGAGGGATACATGATTAGCCATGAGAAACTGAATTCATTCTCTTTATCTTTTTTTCATAATGGTTTGCTTTCCACTTATCTTACACACTTATAAATCATGCTTATTTCTCTGACAAATCGGCAGGTATTACTGAATCTTACTGATGTATTAATTAAGCCACTGTCACATTATGCTTTACATATAAGCTTAACTGTTTTAAAGAAAAATAATCATGTAACAATATCGAAGTAAAGTTTTTCTATCAACCTTAAGAACATTTACAGCAGTACACTAGTTTTATATATCTATCAGAACGTAGTATTCTCCTTAGACAGTTATAGACTGATAATATTGTCTATTAGTTATAAGAAAGCGCACCTTTATTGGCAGACTCTTAACAAAGTAGAACTGTTCATTCTACCTGCTATAGGATGGGAAAATTAAAAGCGAGAAGAGAGGAGAGGGTGTTATGGTGAGCCAAGTGTGAGTGGGCAGGCCGTTAATGAGGTGTACTTAGTGATGCCTGTGAGGCATCTCAACAATTGTAATTATATCCTCATAAATAAACAGTATAATGGTGAGATGTTACAGGGTTACGGTCCACTTTTATGTTTCGATCTTTTCCTTTTTCAGGTAAAATATTTACAAGTGGCATAGACGTAAAGTGAGTTCATTATTTTTATTGCATAAAATGTACTACAACAACAAATATCCTCTGCAATCTTTTTTTTTATCTGACCTCGCTGATATTGCTCTCAACGTTAAGCAGGCTGCTGATGCTGCAAACATCAGGTTTAACACAACTCAGTTTGCTAGGAGTGTTAACTTGGCTAAATCTAAAATGTGGGAGAATTGGAGGGGGAGGAGGAAGGAGTGGAAGAGGGGAGAGGTGTAGAAGGATGGATTTGCAAGGGGATATGGGGGGGGGGGGGGGGGAGCTTGTTCGTGGGGGGGGAAGGAGGGAAGTGATGATAGGGAGGGGGGTAAGTCGACTTATCTGAACCTTTGCTCAGGTGTGTGGGTTTTCACTGACTACAACTTAAAATCATAAGAGTAAACTCCTAAACCTAAAGTACATCAATCTGACTAACTCCTATAACATTATAAATTACGGGGTGTTGTAAACATTGTTAGAATGGCATAAATGTCCGACTAATAAACTTGAAGATATTCCCGAAAAACGATGCCACATCGGGTCTGAAACGGTTAGTAGTGCAGTTGTGGAATCTTCTGATTTTCAGACATTTAAGTGGAGCAAATTCACTCTCTCTAACTAACAACCTTCGACTCATTCCGGCTGAATGCTCCCGAGCTCTGGGCGACGCCCCATCGGTAGTGTGATCTCTGTTTGAACGGAAATTATGAAGGCCACATGAAGCCGAACCAACTCGATGGCTTGTAATACTTAAAAAGGATGTCCAGTGCACGGGTATCGAATGCTTACAAACATAGAACGTATTTTCCCAGCATCAAGTTATTGGTATACATTGCTGTTATACTGTTTGCTGTATCAATTTTTCTTAGTTATAATAAGCCTTGAAAGTCGAACGTGCTCATATATTTCTCGCCTTAGAAATTTATTATTGTATGGTTGTTTTCCGAATTAACTTACTTAGAAGTTCAGTTTGGTTGCCTTTATACAGAAACCTACACTTATTTTGTGGAAACCCCTCCATCAGCATACTGACACACTTAACCTTCACTTTCTCTACTAAATCAGCTCAAATATTGCTAGACTTGTTTGCATCAATTTTCTTTCCTTAGCTAACAACGTAAGGTACTGTTGTTTGTCACACATTCTTTGAAAGACGCAGACCTCCTTTTGCTTGCATATTTACTTTGGTTGTGCAATCAAGGTGAACCAGAGATAGGTTAAAATTATCTTTTTTATTACAAATTACAATTACCCATAAAACGCTGTGATAATAATAATTATTTTTTAGACAATTTTGTATATGAAAAGCCTGTAAAGCCATATACAGCTTATAACACAGGGCGATGATAGCTCCAAGGACTGCAAGAAATCAATTTTATTTAAACTGCCTCGTTTTTCTTGGTCGATTTTCTAACATTAAAGCTAGCAACATTATTATCCTTGAATATATGCAGTTTACGGTCACGTCAAGGACGCTTCCTTAAGATGCCAACAGTAAAGAGCTTGATTTACATAACAAAAAGAATATTTCACAATTTCTGGTCTGTTATCACTTTATTCCGAACGTAAATGTGCAAAGCCCATTTTCTTTCAAATATGAAAGTCTCATCTTAACAAGAAATTACTTTCCTCGTTGGACGAGTGGTTTTCGCGCTCGGCTGCCAATCCGGTGGTCCAAAGTTCGATTCTCGGCTCGGCCAACGTGGAATCAGAGGCATTTATTTCTGGTGATAGAAATACATATCTCGATATAATGTGGTTCGGATCCCACAATAAGCTGTAGGTCCCGTTGCTAAGTGACCAATTAGTTCTTAGCCACGTAAAAATATCTAATCCTTCGGGCCAGCCCTAGGAGAGCTGTTAATCAGCTCAGTGGTCTGGTAAAACTAAGATATACTTAACTTAACTTTACAAGAAATTAATAACAGATTAATTTATTATACAGATAAGTTTCCAAAAAGTGGTATTCAAGGCTGCTTTCACGTGAACAGGACAGCTTGATCCAAGGATCTTCCGACATTTCTAAACGAGAGTCGAGGTAGGGGCAGGAGATTGCTGCTTTGACCTTCTCTGGGCGAAATAGTGAACATCACCCCGTATTACAAACGGTAACCTCTGGTCTATATTGCTTTTCCTATATTTGTTTGTTTTGATTGGAAGCTTTGGTCAGCTGTTATAGCCGATTATATTTCTCTCCACGAACATAGCTTTGCATATTTTAACCAATGCGTGCATAAGCCCTCTCCATTTCTCTTTAACGTTATGCGAAATGAAATGCATTGGCCTGACGCATATAAAAGTGGCGTTACATTTCCTGCTCCCAGTGAATGTCACACAAGACAAGACCTTCATTTAGCTTTGAAAATTAAGACATTCATCTTCGTAAATGAAATCTATCAAACAATTTTAAATAAAACATAACAAGAACGCCGTATATTCTTCTGATGCGTAGGTAGTAATTGCTTTCTATTTACTTTATTGAATATGGACTTTATTTTATCACTTTTTTAGTTTAATTTGAAATCGGGAATAATGATACTGGCGATTAAAACAAAAGATAAACCTCACATATGTTACTTTCCAGAAAGTTAAAAAAAAAAAAAATCTTCATTAAATACAAGTTCATAGTTTCATGAAAAAGATCTGTAAATCAAAGTCTCATCAAATTAGAAAATTGGCCTCAGTAAGGATTAAAATGCACTGATACTCTCTCTCTCTCTCTCTCTCTCTCTCTCTCTCTCTCTCTCTCTCTCTCTCTCTCTCTCTCTCTCTTTAAGTAAAAATACATTAACCGAGCATCTTGGTATCACAAAACTTTCGCACTTGAGAACAGCAAGCTCGTGAAGACTGATGGTCGCAAAGACTACGTGTAATAAGACATTTGAATATTCCACAATCAAGAGTTACATTAGCTACGTCTACAAAACGCTGTGTTTTAGAGAGAAAAAATTACGATGGGCGATATAAGAGTCACAGTGTTGCAGATAATGGACGATAGCATAAGGCATGACTCAGTGAGCACCATCTTTCGAGAACAGTTGGTTATGGGAACTGTACTATATGCTATAAATAGGAATGTAAGAACCTTGACTCAAAAATGAAATAAAATAATTTCCAATGTTCAGAGGAGAATATAAAACATATCAATAGTGGTTTGCAGCTGAAAATGTAACATAAATCCATCGTGAAGTTCCTGGGCTCAAACAAGCAGATAAAAAGATTAAGGTTTACTCATTCCTAATCACCAAAGAAGTTCAAAGCCTAATTCATTAAGATACGATACTGTAGAATCAACTACTAGAATCGACTAAATTCTCCACAAGACTGTTACTGCAATGGGGCCAACATTGCTTGGATGCAACTAGTTGTGAGCCAGTCAGTTAGTGAGCCATAAATCTAAAAAGTATTGGAGGCACTTGACGTTGTTCAACGATATCTCATGAGCTCAAGAAAGCTGTCTGTACATGGCTGAATTTCGAGAGCTACTGCATCAACCTCTTCCCCAGTTCTCCATACCCGAGTGTGACTGTCAACTGTTTTCAAGTTTCCACGGGGAAAACGGTAGTATTGTTGTTCAGGGATGCCTGTTCATATTAAAAGATATCAAGACATAATTGTTTACAGACCTTACTAAATGGGGTCTCGTGAAAGATTTTATGATTCTCCATAGAGATCTTGCGAAGCAATTTCTACATTTGATTACCTGCTATCGATTGATAAAATGCCCGATCATACTGGTGGAATGAATGTGGAAAAAGTCTTTAATTTCTTACCAAAAATTCTTATATTGATATATTCTGTCTTCAAGTTAATTTAATTGTGATCAATGTAAAAACAGGTGACAAAAAGTCGTTAGCAAGGATGATGATTATGAGTTTCTATTCCTTAGGTTTATTAACCAAGGATAAAAGATTTTCAGAGCGACTTTTGAAAATGTTCTTGAGAAAGATGTAAATGCTCGTACAATAAGATGTTCCAACTTTTAAAACACTGACAACAAAAGGAAAGAGAGCACATATATGGGTTTCCAAAGTCAGCACCTTGCATCAGGTATTGATGATTCAATTTTTCCCCAAAAACGCAATACATATTACTGTGAGATCAAGATACGTATTTGTCAACGAATTTACTAAACCTATTAATTTTTCATTATTCTCTTGACTCACTGAGTGCCTTGTTTATCTACGAAGCAACTGTTGTAAAGATTTCGAGGAAATAAAGAGTGCATTGTGATTTAATGTCATGCTGCCCAACACCCAGCAATACACGGAATACTCTCACACAGACCTTACTAAATGGGGTCTCGTGAAAGATTTTATGATTCTCCATAGAGATCTTGCGAAGCAATTTCTACATTTGATTAATCTGCTTAAAGTTAAGTTTGTATACTAGGATACCTATTAGATGTTATTTTAGAGGTAATTAGTTGCCCTTTATTTCAGTGTTAAAAACAAAATGACACGGAAAAATGTTAAATTAACGGTGGTAAATATACATATTTTTATATAAAAAAGACATAATTTATCTGTACAATACAATACGAAGATAACCATGTCATATTAAAAAAAATCTCCATTTTATACCAGCCACTGCACAGTAAAGTATATTAGTTTTTTTTTTTATCGCAAGGGGCATTTTTTAACTCAATCAACCGGCAATTAATGCACTTGGTAAAGGGTTTTGAATTTGCCTTTTTTATAGTCTGGTACATTCGTATTTAAATAATGTTTATGTCTTATGCAGGATCGATACTCTGACCTACTCAAACTTAAGAAAACGCATTACTAGGGATGTGTACCTAGTATTTATTTTACTTGATGACAGAGTTTCTGAGTAATATAAAATACATACGCCAAACATTGGTTGGAAATGAATGTATTACATTAATTAGGGTTACCTTTGGGAAATGGTCACCGATTCGGCGATAAAAGTCAACTAAAAGTTACCTGTGGACAGAGTGAAGATTTGTAATAAGTTCAACACCAGCGTTATGGTAAAGCCTTAGATAGGTGGAAGGAAGGGCAAGATAAGGACCTGCTAGCAAGGCAAAAATCGTTGTTTCTACGTCCTACCACGTTAGTAGCTTGGGTTACGGTCTAAACGGAGCGACCAGTTCCCTAACACTCTTGTTCAGTTAGACACCTATCAGAACATATGTATCCAAAATCATTATAAATTAGGATTGATAAAAATGGTTCCTATACAAGTGCGAGTGTGTCTATAGATTCACTGATTCGCTATCTGTTGATGACAGTACCAAAATCTTCTACCATTACTATGGGAATTCAATTATACCCTCAAAATGTCATCAAATCACATTGACACTATTAACATGAAAGGCATAAGCCGTCTCTAGATAAAGTCTATGGTTCCCACTAACCACATTTCATTAACCTTATGCTGATTGTAATCGTTCGTTGTAGATTCAGGTAATAACTCCACGGGCCCTTGTCCTTGGGCGACATGTAGGTGTGGTAGACCTCTGAACTCATCTCATA
>NC_087209.1:35090982-35121953 GCF_015104395.2 Macrobrachium nipponense | reverse complement strand
CGAGTCACTTGGGGGAAAGACACTTTCCTTTGTGATAGAGAAAGACGGTTGAGCGAATGCCCAGGTGTTGGGAGAAAACCCCCCCATCTTAAAGGTATGGCACATATTTTAAATGACTTAGAAACAGTTGCCTTTCAAAAGAGAGAAGTGGGAAATGTATCTGTTTACTTAATATTGCCTTTGAAAAGAGAGAATTGTGAAGTGTATCTCTTTACTTAATATTATGTTATGTATCTTTATTACAGATGGGCTCTATTCCATGATATTAGAGACGGGATTTCTCTAACTTGACTAATACAATGTAATAATTGACATTTTGGGTTGGGTCTGGGAGTGATTACTTATCCATGAAAGTGGAATGACAACAGAATAGTTTTCTTTGTGGGGCTGACTTGGATTTTATCACTATGACTTATTAATCAATTTACTCTTATTTTATGTTCATCTGCTTTGGGTAATAAATAGTTTATTTTGTATTTATGTGAGCTTAATAGCTTAGTGACATGCTGCAGATAGAGGGCGCCGCCTGCTGCCACATGTAAGAATTGTTAATTTGTGTAGTTTTTGTCAAAAGGAGGGGGTTAGAGTGGTGGCAGCGGTTTAACAAACTTTTTTATATATATAGCTGTAGGTACGCTAACGAAGAGACTGGTGACTAGTTAGACCTATTTTTTTTTAGGACAAGGGGTTATAATCATGTCACAGTGACTTGGGGCTCTTTTTGCTGATTCAATAGGTTGGTGTGGTGTTGAAAGCGTTGGGTTACACTCGGGTATCTCTCTGCATCTCAGTGTTGGCAGTTAGTGATTCATGGAAACCAGTGTTTAAAACGTGAAAGAAAAAAGTTTAGTTTTTGACATATCAAGGTATTTTGCGAGTGGTGAACAGGCTACGCATATTTGCGATGCGTATACGAATTCGGTTTCCAGTCTTATGAAGATGTGAGTGTATTTTCAAGTTTTCTTTCTTATTTTCTCCTTTTTATTCTTTTTTTTTTTATTCCTTTTTGTTTACGGTGAGAGAGAGAGAGAGAGAGAGAGAGAGTTTGTGTGTGGGGGTGGGGGGTGTTGTCGCTGGGTTGATCGCTTAATAAGCGGTTTGCACTTTTTTCTTTTTCTATATTTATACGTTCCTTACAGACGGAGAAACTACTGGACTGAACTGAATCAAAGTCGGACATATATGTAGATTTTATAGAGGGTGGTCGCCGGTAATGTTGTTTTAGAACTGGATTTCCAGCCATGCTAACTTCTTTATTATCATTTGTAACGAAAGATAAAAGCATTGTTCTGATAGAACTTCTCAGAAGGATTCCAAATGTCCTCTTACTTTATATATATATATAATATATATATATATATATAGATATATATATATATATATATATATATATATATATATAGATATATATATATATTATATATAGATATATATATATATATATATATATATATATTATATATATATAGATATATATATATATTATATATATATTCATACACATATATATATATTATATATATATATATACTAAGCGATCCAACCCCCAGTGACAACATCCCCCCACACACAAACTCTCTCTCTCTCTCTCTCTCTCTCTCTCTCTCTCTCATCTCTCTCTCATCTCTCTCAGGGCGTAACTCACAATAACCAAAAACCCTCGCTCACATCATTCCAATGTCCGTCGAAACTTGAGAGACACAAAAACAAAAACACCCTTCGAGTAAATTCACTGCAAACAAAATTGAATACAAAAATAAAAATAAAAAGGAGAAAATAAGAAAAAAAAAACTTGAAAATACACTCACATCTTCATATGACTGGAAACCAGATTCATATACGGCATCGCAAAATATACGTAGCCTGTTCACCACACTCGCGAAATACCTTAATATATCAAAACTAACTTTTCCCTTCACGTTTTAAAACACTGGTTTTCATGAATCACTAACTGGCCAACACTGAGGATGCTGAGAGATACCCGAGTAACCCGACGCTTTTAACACCACACCAACCATTGAATCAGCAAAAAGAGCACCGAGTTGCCTGTAACATGATTATAACCCTTTTTCCTACCAAAAAATATATGTCTAACTAGTCACCAGTCTCTTCATTAGCGTACCTACAGCCTATAAATATATTAAACGCTTGTTAATAGCTGCCACCCACTAACTAACCCCCTCCCTTTTGACAAAACTACACAAATTAACAATTCTTACATGTGGCAGAGTTACCACGAAGATGTAAGAAAAAGATTTTTCATAAATTCACCATAAATCGAAATATTGTGCTCGAGACTTCCAATTTGTTGTAAAATGAAGGTAATTATTGAATATTACTTGAATATAAGAGTTTTAGCTTACAATTGCGTTTTTCGACCATTTCTGTAGAGTCAAAATTGACCAAAGGTTGAAATTTTGGCACTTATCATTATTTATATGAAAATATTTCAAAAACTGATAAAAGCTACAACCATGAGTTTTTTTTTTTTTTTGTATTCTACATAAAATTGCGCACATTTTCATATATAAAACTCTATGTAACGGCTAATATAAAATGGTGCAAAAATTATGTCCAAAATGACGAAATAATTTCCGAGATGTGTCACTGATGCTTTTAGTGCGAGAAGAAAGGAATTCGCACTTGCGCGCCTGGGTAACGATTGTAAACAAAACAACAGCTTGATCCGTGAACTCCCAGCATCCCCAGGCACGTGATTAAAAGGTTTTTGCCTAGTATGCCTATAACTATTTTTCACGAATTAAAAAAAAAAAAAACTTTTTTACGTCGTTTTGTACGTCAGTTCGGCACCCGACAGATAATTTTCGTCGACGTTTAATACGTCCAAATGGCGTTGAAAGGGTTAAGTAAAGAGATACATTTCACACTTCTCTCTTTTCAAAGGCAACTGTTTCTAAGTCATTTAAAATATGTGCCATACCTTTAAGATGGGGGGTTTTCTCCCGACACCTGGCGTTCACTCAACTGTCTTTCTTCCTATCGCAAAGGAAAGTGTCTTTCCCCCAAGTGCCTCGATTGGTCAGTCCTGTGACATCCGTACAAAACCGAATGTACATACCCACCTACACCCCAAACTGCCCCTTGGCAACAGTACTGGACCAGCCTCCTGTTGAAAAATGCATACGCATCAGATACCTTCATTCAAGAAGGTCCCCCCTCCACAGCTCACTCTGTCTCCAAGCAAGGGCACATGATATGCAATTCACTATCACATCAATTCATACCTGTAAGATAGCTCGGCCACCTATGTCCTTTGTGCACTCCTGTCGCACACCACATTAGCAACTAATGCAGAATGAATCAATTTGCCACATGCCTCGCCGAATGCACAGAAGTTTAAGACCTCTTAATGCACAAATTGTGATCAGTATAACACCTAGCATGACCACTATTATTGGAATTGTGTAACGTTCATTGAAGGAAAATATCTCATCGTCATCCACTATACCTCCAGTGGTGGGACTGTAAGATTTTCACTCTTCGACATACTGACCTGTCAGGTTGTGAACTAAAATTAGCTCACGAGAATTTACCGACTCACTGTGACTTTAGAGAATTCCCTGATCCATATCAAGTAATATCAACAGAGACAATGACAGGCGGTCTTCTGCACCAGATGCAAGAAGATTTCTACTATATGCAATGGGGACAACTCGCTCGTCCTACAGGGATCCCAGTTGTTTGATGGTTTCCTGCCGTGTTCTCTCGGATTTCTTCATGGTGCTTAGTTGGGGTGTCTACAACTCATCCATGAAAGTGTTTCATAAACTTACTTATGGATATGGATCAGGGTGGGAATTCTCTAAAGTCACAGTGAGTCGGTAATTCTCGTGAGCTAATTTTAGTTTCATAACCTGACAGGTCAGTACGTCGAAGAGTGAAAATCTTACTTTCGCACACATATCTGTCATAAACTAACATGCATCCTAGTTCATAGTCAACTGCCGAGGACTGGAATTCTTCACCTAACATATACATAATCTGTGTTAACCTCGACCGACCTGTTTTTTCCTCTAAGACTACAAATCTGTTTCCAATTTTTTCCTCAATGACTTTAAAAGGACCTTCAAACTTCGCCCCTAATTTGTAGTTCAGTTCATTTATCATGTTAAGTTTTAAAAATACCTTGTCTCCAACATTGATCTTGGGATCAGATGTTTTACCAATACTTTTCTGTAACATTTCTCTGGTTGTGGATTCGAGATTACGGCTGAGATAAGCATGTCTCTCTCTTGCTGTGGATACCAACGCCTTGATTGTATCCTCCTCATGATGAGGTATAGTTAGCAAATCAAATGTGCCTCGTGCTGGGCAACCAAACAAAGCTTCAAATGGAGATATTGTAATAGAATCACTAACCATAGTGTTAATATTATGTCTAACAACATCAACATATCTGTCCCAATTCTTATCATTACCACCTACAGTTTTCCTGAGAGCCTCGAGCACTTTCCTGTTTGCTCGTTCACACAACCCATTAGCCTCAGATCTGTATGGAATTATTGTTACTTTCTGTATCCCCATGACTTCTGCTAAACATTCCAAAGTTTTGTTCACAAATTCTCTGCCATTGTCGGTCAATAGAACTTCGGGTGAGCTGTATCTGCAAATGATACCATTGAAAAATGCTACGGCTAATTCTTCAGCCGTTTTATGCTTAAGTGGGAAAATTTCTACTATCCTTGTAAGTTCATCTATTATCATTAACATGTACTTTGTTCACATACCTAGAACTCACAAAAATTCCCTAGGATATCCATATGTATTCTCTGAAAAGGTTTACTCGGTAAAGGATATGATCCTAATTTGCATGAAGTTATTCTTGCAGGCTTACGTGCGTTGCACAATGTACAATTTCTCACAAAATTTTTCACATCTTTCCCCATGTTTTTCCAAATGTATTTGACACGAACCTCATCATACGTTTTTTCTATTCCCAAGTGTGGACTACCGAAACTGCAGTGAACTATATCCAAAACCACTGGAATTAGGACTTTCAGAATTACGATCTGTGTCATATCTCCTTTACTTTCACTGGTTCTCAATTTATATTTAATTTTCCCGACCAATAGATTACCTTCTAACTCGAAACCCGAAAAAGGTAACTTATAACGTTTCCTGACTAATTCCCCTCTAAGAAACGCTTTCGCATCTGCTAGAATGTTGTCCTCATTTTGCCTTTGCTCTATGAGACCCATATCCCATTGTATAGCTTCGCTAGTGACTTGCGCAACTTGGAAACCTTCCGTGTTGTGAAAACTTCTACTGAGATCATCAGCAACTACATTAAATTTGTCCTCTATATATTTGAGCTTTGCATCAAAATCTCTGATAGTTAAAAACCATCGAGCTCTTTTTGGCGACAAATCGGGTTTATTAAAAAGGTCTAATAATGGCTTATGGTCTGTTAGAACTTCTACTTTGTTCCCCATCAGTAACTTTTTAAAATGAACCAAGCTTGACAATATTGCAAAGGCTTCTTTATCTATGGTAGCCATTGATCTCTCGTTTCTGCCCTTTGTCCTGAACTTCCTGGTATAAAAGACTATGGGATGGATTTTTTGGGGTTTTTTTCCATCAAACATTTGCATAAGACAAGCACCTATACCTTCCTGGCGGCATCGGCACTAATGTAAAAAGGTTGCTAAAATCTGGAAATTTCAAAACAGGGGGATTCATTAGTGCGTCCTTGAGCTTTTGAAAACTCTCCGCTTGGGGTTCCTTCCATTGAAATTGAACGTCTTCCCGCAATACATCTGTTAGGGGAGCTGCTATATTAGAGAACCCTTTCACAACCTCTGAAGAAACCGGCGATACCCAGGAATGACTTAATCTCTTTCTTGATCAAGGGGTGGCAAAAATTCGCTAGTGCTTTGACTTTATCGTCATTTACTCTAACCCCATCCTTAGATATGACATGGCCTATATGTAATTAACTTTCAACCTCGCTAATCTAAAGCCTCTTAGTACTTCTGTAAGCACTTCCAGATGTTGCGCGATCGTGTCTGTTGCGACCAATATGTCATCCATATACACAAAAACATTTTTGCCCAATAACCCGTGCAAAACTGTGTTCAGCAACCAGGTAAAAGTCATCGGACTTTCATTCATAGTGTCCCTTTGGGCACTGAAAAAGCGGTATATTCCTTGCTACTTTTACTAAGAGGGTCCTGCAAAAAACCCTGCGCCAAATCAATTGAGCTATAAATATTATGTCCGCCGATTTCAACAAAAAAAGATCTGGTATGCACGCGACTGGATAGCGGTCAGGGATCGTCTTTTCATTTAAACATCTAAAATCGACGCATACACGGACAGAACCGTCCTTAGGCACCGCTAACAAGGGAAAGTTGTAAGGAGACACGCCAGGTCTAATGATTCCTTCTTCCTCCCATCTATTGACCTCTTTCTCTACCTGTTCTCTGATTTTGAAAGGTGTGCGATATGCAGGAATATAAATAGGTTTTGTGCCACTCTCCAAATTTACCTTATGCTCTAACACATTATTCAACCCCAATTTATCTCCTTGTAAGGCTACCGTATCCCCAAATTCTGCCAAGAACTCGCTTATCGCTTCAACATTTTCACTATAATCCGCATTAGCTGAATGTTCTCTAAATATCCGTTTCCTTGATTGCATTTCTGCCTCTGAAAACTCAGGTTTCCCCTCTATGATAGCCACTGAACCAGTATCACGACTCCAATCTTGCAAATCCAGTATATATGTATTCTTCTGGTATCTCCTAACTGTATCATTACAGTTTAGTAACTCCAACCACGTGGTCCTATCCATGGATACCCTGTTCACCGATGCTGTGCTAATAACCCCTCTAAGCCTCTCGCTATTTTCAATAATACACACATCCATAGGTTTTCTCACTTCCTTCAATTTGACTTTTACCATAGTCTTTGAACCAGGTAGTAACACAATATCTTCGGATAAAACACCTCTATATTTGTGGTTAGTATCTCCCCTTTCCACCACCCCATACACATTACCACCCTCAGTATCATCCCCAGCATTGTTAGTATCAGAGATAACATCAATATTAGTATCCACATCCCCATCCATAATATCATCACCACAATTGTTATCGCCGTGAACTCCAACAGAATCCCTGCAATCATTTCCCATATCACAATGTGGGTTTTAATATTACCTCCCTCCGTAACACCCATATCACGCGCCATTAATATCACCGAGCAGAATTCTTTTTCAATAATCTCCATGGTCCTCCGTTCCTAATCGTGTCCTCATAAGGCAGAAAAACACCAGGTATTTTGACTGTTATCCCATTAACACCCGCATGGATCGAAATCTTGTGTCTCCTACACACAGGATGACCCAGCAAAAGTCTGTTGCCCAACGCAATTCCTTTCATTACCAAAAATGGTTCTGTTAGTACTCTGTCGCTGAGAGTAAACTGTAATTGAACACAACACAGGATATTTAATCTATGGGCTTGCACATCACACAGTCTCCGTTGAGGGTTGCAAAGGGAAATTGGAAGACATGGATTGATACAAATTATAGTCCATTAAATTTATAGACGCTCCTGAGTCTATAAATATTGGGATATCCACATCCCCTACTGTTCCATAAACTATAGGCCTGGGCTCTGGGGCGTCCCCCACGAGACCCCAATGGCACGTACTAATCACCTGTACCCTTTTTGTTGATCGGCCTTCCAAAAATTTCTCCGATCCCTTTGCCCTCTGGTTTGACCCACCTGGGAAGTCCTCACATTGTAATTACCAGAACCTTAAGGTGTAGGCCTCGCATCTCTCCATATCTGAGATGTACAAGATTGCCAATAGTGATCGGTACTCTTACACATTCCACAACATTTAACCCTACACAATTTTTTTTGGATGCCCTGGTTTATTGCAGTTGAAACAGCGCAACTGCTGTTGCCTTTGATCAATCGATCTTTTGTTATAATTCAACTTTAGCACACAGATGGGGGGAAGAAAATTCTGTGTCTCTTTGTACCCTATTCCTCGGGCCTGTCCCAAAAAAATTGTACTATCTACAGTGGGACATTTAGACATATGTTTCTCAATTTGGGCATAAAGTAATTCTTCATCTGAAGTAGGTTCAATCTTTTCATCAAAGCTATTTACTATTGCATCTGGTATATTGTGCAAGAGCATCGAAAAATAGATCAGTTTATGAATATTGTCAAGTGAGACACTACCTCCTGTAACCCATTTAGATGTTTTCAATTTTCCTACCCAATCTGCCACTGAATCAAAAAGTTTTGAACTATGTTCTACGTGGCTATTAGCGCGCCCTTCCTTATTTTATAAAGACCCCTAAGGTCCCTCACCATATCTCCATGTTCCTTTGAGCCATAAGCTGTTTTCAAAAATGCATGCAAATCAGTCCAGGTACGACGTTTTTACAAATTGGAAACTCCTGCAACGATGGGAGAGTCACCTCATTTGCATCTAGCAAAGCTTTCGGCTCTCTAAACCCCTCTATATCTTCCAATATATTCTTTGCGCTTAAATATTATTCACACCTTCAATAAATATTTGTACTGGCTGAGATAGCACACCGTCTACCATTCACCTGAACGGGCTCACGCCCGTACTCACGTTCGTTACGTGATGTAGCAGCGTTGTGGTAGCCTTAGCATCCGCTATTTTTTCTCTCTCTATACGGAAGCTCTTATGTTCTATAAGATTCCCGATCTCAATAACATCGATGTATTTATATACACACAAATCCCAATCCAGAAAAATTAATACACATTTTCGCCCAATAATGGATAACCAGAAATAAATGCGCCCCGCGCCCAGTATATCATCCCACGAAAGCAAAAAAAAAAAAAAAAAAAAAAAAAATAGGGAGGGGATAGAAAAATAAAAAAGGTGCAAAACACTTACTAAGCGATCCAACCCAGTGACAACATCCCCCACGCACACAAACTCTCTTATCTCTCTCTCTTCCTCTCTCTCTCTCTCTCTCTCTCTCTCTCTCTCTCTCTCTCTCTCAGGGCGTAACTCACAACCAACCAAAGACCCTCGCTGGAGCATCATTGCCAATGGTCCCGTTGCTAAATTTTGAGAGACATCAAAACAAAAACACCCTTCGAGTAAATTCACCGCAAACAAAAAGGAATACAAAGAAAATAAAATAAAAAGGAGAAAATAAGAAAGAAAACTTGAAAATACACTCACATCTTCATATGACATGGCAAACCGAATTCGTATACGCAGCCCTGTTCACCACAACTCGCGAAATACCTTGATATGTCAAAACTAAACTTTTTTCCCTTCACGTTTTAAACTGGTTTTCAACCTAGCCACCTGGGGGGGCAACCAAGTCCTTATGGGTGCCGGTCCCCAAGCCCGGATAAATAGGGAGGGTTGGTGTCAGGAAGGGCATCCGGCTGTAAAAATCTGTGGCGAAAACCAAAAATGGAATGAGCCAAAATATGGAAAGAGGTAATGCTAGGGCGTACTCCGTAAACGACGCACAGAGACATCGCCCTAACTCTGTGGTAAGGCGAGGGCTACTGCATCAGGAGCGGGTGTAGCTAAAGAAGCGAGCTCACGTTGGGTTTAGAGTATGTCAGCTAAATGTTGGGTCCATGACTGGGAGAGGTAGAGAATTGGCTGACTTGATGAGAGAAAAGAAAGTAGATGTTGAGTGTGTGCAAGAAGAAACTCGGTGGAAAGGAATTAAAGCTAAAGAGTTGGGAGATGGATATAAGCTATATTATAGTGGAGCAAATAAACAAGGTAGAAATGGAGTTGGCATAGCACTGTCTAGTGAACTAATGAACTCGGTAATAGAAGTGCATAGAAAGAATGACCGTATCATTAGATTGAAGATATGTTATGGAGGAGAGATTCTGAATATTGTAAGCGCATATGCACCACAAGTTGGTTGCACAGAACTGGAAGAGAAGGGAAAATTTCTGGAGAGACATGGATGGAATAATGCAAGAACTGGAAGAGCATGAGAGGGTGATAGTTGGGGCAGATTTGAATGGCCATGTCGGAAGTGAAAATGAGGCGATTGGGCGGGTGCATGGGGGCCATGGAATTGGGGAGAGAAACCCAGAAGGAGAGAGTGTAGTGGACTTTGCTGTGTCATTCGACATGGCAATAGTAAACACATTCTTTAAGAAGAAAAGGGAACACCTAATAACATATAGGAGTGGGGGAAGATTCTCCCAGATAGACTATTTCTTGTATAAAAGGATAAATCTGGTGGAGGTCAAGAACTGCAAAGTTATTCCAGGCGACCATGTAGCCCCCCAACACAAACTGCTATGTATGGACTTGAAGTTGAAAAGGGAAAAAAAAACCACCAAAGCTAAACGGGATAAGGAAAATTAAATGGTACGAATTACAGAAGGAAGGGGATATGAAGAGAGAGTTTAAGAGGAGGGTTTTGGAGGATATTGATATGGGGATTGAAGATGTTCAAGAATGGTGGGCACGAAATGCAGCAGTAATAAGAAGGCATGGAAAGGAGCTGCTAGGAGAGACATCTGGTATCATATGGGAAGAACAAAAGGAGAGTTGGTGGTGGGATGAAGACATTGGAGAAAGTAGTAAAAGATAAGAAGGAGGCAAAGAAAAGATGGGAAGAGTCACAGTCAGTGGAAGACAGAAATAGGTACAGAGAGAAAAACAAGGTGGTGAAAAAGGTGGTAGCCCAAGCTAAAGCAAAGTCGTAGATGATGTGTATAATGCGCTGGGACAAAGGAAGGATTAAAGAAGATGATCAAGCTATCAAAGGCTAGAATAAGAGCACCAAAGATATAACACATATCAAACAAATAAAGGATCAAGAGGGTGTTGTACTTAGAAAGGAGGAAGACATTGTGAAGAGATGGAAAGAATATTTCGAACAGTTGTTAAATGAAGAAAATAATAGACTAATAAGAGAGGATGGGCAAGTGAACATTGGCATGGTAATGAGGTTTTCTAGGCAAGAGGTACTAAATGCACTGAAGAAGATGAAGAATGGGAAGGCAACCGGACCAGACATGATCCCGGTGGAGGCATGGAAAGCATTAGGAGATGAAGGAGTGGATATACTGTACGATCTTATGATAAATATCCTTGAACAGGAAAAGATACCAAATGAGTGGCGTGGGAGTATATTGATCCCAATTTTTAAAGGGAAAGGCGATGTCCAAGAGTGTGGTAATTATAGGGGCATTAAATTGATGTCCCACACTTTGAAGATACTGGAAAGGATGATAGATGCTAGACTGAGAGAAGAAGTACAAATAGGTAAAGAGCAGATGGGATTTATGAAGGGAAGGGGAACAACAGATGGTATATTTTGTCTGAGGCAAATAATGGAGAAATTTGGGGAAAGACAAAGGGACCTACATATGGTATTCATTGACCTTGAAAAGGTTATGACCGAGTCCCGAGACAAGAGGTATGGAGGAGCCTGAGGGAGAAGATGGTGCCAGAGAAGTATGTGCAATTGATACAAGAGATGTACCGGAATGTATTTACCAGAGTGAGGAGCAGTGTTGGGGAGACAGTAGGTTTTTGAGGTGAGAGTAGGATTACACCAGGGTCGGCTCTGAGCCCATTTATCTTTAAACATAGTGATGGATGTTATAATGGAGGAAGTAAGGGAGACAGTACCATGGAACATATTGTATGCGGATGATATTGTTCTGTGTGCAGAGAGCAGGGAGATCTGGAGGTGAAATTGGAAAGATGGAGACAAGTACTGGAGGACAGAGGAATGAGAATAATTAGATCCAAGACAGAATATATGTGTACCACCACTGAGAAAGATGATAGAGAAAGTATTCAGCTTGGTGGAGAGCAAATAAGGAGAGTTGATAAGTTTAAGTATTGTGGGATCTTTTGTTAACGCTGGAGGAAGTATGGAAGAAGAAGTAAAACATCGGGTACAGGCAGGCTGGAACAACTGGGGGCCTCGGGAGTTCTTTGTGACAAAAGAGTGCCGCTTAGGTTAAAAGGAAAATTTCACAAGACGGTGGTAAGAACAGCAATGCTGTATGGTACGGAAACAGCAAGCATGAGAAAAGCAGAGCAGAAGAAGATGGATGTGGCAGAAATGAGAATGCTTAGGTGGATGTCTGGGGTGACAAGAGTGGGATAGGATCAGAAATTACTACATAAGGGGGTCAACTAAGGTGGTGGAAGTATCAAAGAAAGTGCAGGAGGGGAGGCTGAGATGGTATGGACACCTGTTGAGGAGAGATGAGGACCACGCTGGGAGACATACTATGGGGGTGGAGGTGCAAGGAAGAAGAAAAAGAGGGAGACCAAGACAGAGATGGAAGGACTGTGTGAGAGGAGACTTACATGAGAAGGGAATTGATGAGGCAGAAGCGCTAGATAGAAATAGAGGGAAACGGCTCATCCGAAACGGCGACCCCATATAAAAATGGAAAAAGCTGGGAAGAAGAAGTTTTAAAACTGGTTTTCATGAATCACTAACTGGCCAACACTGAGATGCAGAGAGATACCCGAGTAACCCAATGCTTTCAACACCACACCAACCCATTGAATCAGCAAAAAGAGCCCCAAGTCACCTGTGCCATGATTATAACCCCTTTTCCTACCAAAAAATATATGTCTAACTAGTCACCAGTCTCTTCGTTAGCGTACCTACAGCCTATAAAATATATAAAAAGCTTGTTAAACTGCTGCCACCACTCTAACCCCTTCCCTTTGGACAAAACTACACAAATTAACAATTCTTACCTGTGGCAGCAAGCGGCGCCCTCTATCTGCAAGCATGTCACTAAGCTATTAAGCTCACATAAATACAAAATAAACTATTTATTACCCAAAGCAGAGGAACATAAAATAGAGTAAATTGATTAATAAGTCATAGTGATGAAATCCAAGTTGGCCCACAAAGAAACTATTTTTGTTGTCATTCCACTCTCATGGCTAAGTATTCACTCCCAGACCCAAAATGTCAATTGTTACATTGTATTAGTCAAGTTAGAGAATTCTGTCTCTAATATCATGGAATAGAGCCCATCTGTAATAATGATATATACATTTCACACTTCTCTCTTTTCAAAGGCAATATTAAGTAAAGAGACACATTTCACACCTTCTCTCTTTTCAAAGGCAACTGTTTCTAAGACATTTAAAATATGTGCCGTATCTTTTAGATGGGGGGTTTTCTCCCGACACCTGGCGTTCGCTCAACCGTCTTCTTCCTATCACAAAGGAAAGTGTCTTTCCCCCAAGTGCCTCGATCGGTCAGACCTGTGACATCCGTACAAACGAATGTACATACCCATCACACCCCAAACTGCCCCTGGCAACTGTATGGACAGCCTCCAACTTAAAAATGCATACGGATCAGATTCCTTCATTCAAGGAGGTCGCCTCTACAGCTCACTCTGTCTCCAAGCAAGGGCACATGATATGTAATTCACTAACACATCAGTTCATACCTGTAAGATATACATACATGCATACATAGTACTGACCGTCACCTTTATATATATTATATATATATATATATATATATATATATATTATGATATTGTATGTATGTATTTATGTATAGGACGAAGAACATTCAAAGCATATTTCTAACTCTTTATTTATGACGATTCTATACAAATCTGGTTTAATTTTCAGAAAATCAGCTGAAATGAGCAAAAGACAAGGATATGGTAAAAGTGCATACAATATTACAATTACAAAATACAATAAAGTTATAAAAAACAAAGTAAAAATAAAATTTAAAATTATAAAGTAAGAAAAATTAAACCAGAACATGATGATATAAAACATATTTACATTGTGTACAAAGGGAATGAACTTCCATCAAGGTTTAAAGTTGGCTTATTTAATATCATCTCTTTCTGAATCTGTCTATGAAAATGATTACACATTTCGAAACCTGTCAAAGAAAGAATTTTAACACCTATTGGACTTAGTACTGAAGATAAAACGTCTTTTTCTTTAATAACAGGTACTTGAAACAGATTGAAGGTTTTGTCTATGGGGAACCCTATATCAGCTCCCTTCGTTTAATATTTTTATGACCCACCACGAACAATAGTGCTTACTTAATTGCCCAAAAGAATTTAGACCTTTAATATATCAAGATATGTGGATAACACTTTTTGGGTTATTGAAAAATAAAGAACACGGTATCCCCCCCCCCTTTTTTTTTTTTTGTAATACTCGGCACGTGGAAATAAAATTCACCATGGAAAAGAGGTCAATAATAGAATACCATTCCTTATTCTACTCATTGGAAAAATAATTGTGAAATAAGCGTTTATATATATATATATATATATATATATATATATATATATATATATATATATATATATATATATATATAAAACCTGCTTTCACCGGACTCGGTTTAAATATTCTAAGTTCCAGTATAAAAAAAACAAGTCATCACTACACTTGTACACCCAACATTTACCTTATCCTCAGATTATTCATTATTTCATGAAGAGGTAGCTTGGTTATATTTATATTTTAAACGTAATGGTTTTAACAATAGTATTTTCTGTGGTCATGTACGTAGATTTCTAGATATCAAATTTACCAATTAATCAAAAGAGTGGCCCAGAGTGAAATATATTGTATTTTAGTTCTCCACCACACATTATGTATGTATAGAACTAAGAGAACTTTTTCAGTTACATCTGCCATAAACTGACTTGAAGCTCGTATTATATAACAACTTTGTAAAGTGAAACGGCCGATTGGTGTGTGTTCGTCAGTTGTTTACAAATTTGTGTTCCAAGTGCAGTTTGGAATATGTCAGTTCAGGTATAAAGAATCTTGCGTTTCGAATCGACCAACACAGAACTGTCAGTTCACGAATAGTCGTATGGCTGGTAAGACCTCTACAGTCAGCATACGAGATCACTGTCAGAATTTATGTCACGTATCTTTAAGCAGAGAGGACTTTAAAATATTAACAAAATCCAGGAATGACCAAGAACTCAGCATGTTTCTTAGTTTTGGATCATTTTTGATCAGTTAATTGTTTTTAGAATGATTGTTATCATTAATTTAAACTAGTATAATTTCAAAATTTAATTTAATTACGTCAGCCACTTATGTCACTCAGTATTCCGCAGTAAATATTACCGTAAAAAAAAAAAAAAAAAAAAAAAAAAAAAAAACGAGAAGCATAAGACACCCATAATTTTCTCCTCAAGAAAATTGCATCAAGATATGCTGTGAGAGATAAAATTCGGAATAAAACCGGGCTCATAAAATAATGCAAGTCTAGACCTACCTGGAAATCCTAGCTTACGTAAGTCATCAAGACGCGCGGGTCAGTGGCCTTACGGATGAAGAGTGGTTTATAATTCATTTTTCTTGAAATGGTGGTTTTGTTTTTAATGTAATGGTTATATTCAATCAACATGTTATAGGGACATTCGTTTTACTACTTGAACATGTGCATTCAATATATTTTTTTTTATTCATAGTAAAAAAAAACAAAAAAAACAAATTTTGATCTGATATTAATTTCGCTCCTAGAAACTAGTACACCAGGTAAAGAAGATGATTACATTAGTCAAGGCTATAGTTATTCAGTGCATTATTTTGTGTTAAATTAACGTTATATATATATATATATATATATATATATATATATATATAAAATACATTTATATATGATTAAATTTAGACGTACGTTTCAAATCCATGTTTTGCTTTATTCACCTTCAAAGAACCCTATAACCCAAAATAAAAATAAAAGGAAACCCTTTGTAAAATGTGCTCTAAAACGTAGAGAAGGATATAAACAAAATGCGTCAAATGAATGACAGAGCTCGTCCCAGCCATAGTTCCAACAATTCTACACAATGACAGTAGTCACATCATAAAAGGCCACATTGTTTCACAAGCCCGTTCCCTCCATCCCCCACCCCTCGTCCTCCACCTCCTCACCCACAGAACTTCCCCCTCCTCCCTCACCCCACTCCACAACCCTTCCAGAACCGGTACCTGGGGCCGGTACCCTTGTTTTTACCTCCTATCCCTGATAAAGAAAGGCTTTTGTGGTGGCGTTGGATCCGGAGAGACCACGGCCGGAGGAAAGCATCATTAGTTGATCATAATTAGAACCAGACTCCATCACCCTCCTTCATTGCCACATACCCTCCTCCCTTTCTCCTCCTGAAAGAAAAAAATACAAGTAAAAAAAAAAAGTAACGGGTGGATGATGAAAATGACGACGTACATGTTCCTTGCTTTCAAAGACAAAGTCTCAGGGGTTGCTCTCATCATGACGGTGTATCGGTATTTTTTTTTTCCTTTTTTTTTTTTTACTATTAGCTTTTTTTTACTATTAGCTTTAGTTCTGACTCTAGCAGTCAGTGATATGTTATATTTCTCTCTCTCTCTCTCTCTCTCTCTCTCACACGCGCGCGCGCACAGTCTCTTTTTGAACAATAAAAGAATTAAAGAGATATGGAAGATAAGAACAAATGAGGAAATAAACATTAATTATGAAGAGGAGGCAGTTTACATAAAAATAACAGATGTCACCAAAAATTATTCTGATTTTGAGATGTTTTATCGAATGTTTTTATAATATATGTATGTGTATATATATATATATATATATATATATATATATATATATATAGATATATATATGTGTGTGTGTGTGTGTGTGTGTGTGTGTGTGTGTGTGTGTGTGTATAATATGTGTGTAAACTACATTTTCTCTTTGAGAGATTGGCTCTACAAAGGATTAGCCATCCGATTCTTAGCAAGGTGTTAGAGGAGGTCGCTAACCCCTTGCCCTTTTGACCGGAGTTGTAACCCACCACACCCAGCAAAGTCCCAAGTACACATTTCACTGTGTAGAATGTAGGTGAACAGAGGCAGAGCGGGCTTTAACCTTGTGATCCTGTCCTCATTAAGGTAACCTGGGATGGAATCGACCCCATGAAGGGAAAGATATAAAGAAAAATAGTAATTGTACATTTGTTTGCTGAAGTAAAAGATAAAAAGAGTAAACTTTGGTGAAGTAAAAGATAAAAAGAGTAAACTTTGAACTTGTGCTTTATTTTGGTGTAAGAACTAATGTGAAATATGCAATTAAAATATTTTTTTAAATCAATGTAAAATGTATATATAAGATTTTTTGTTGGGGTGGGGGGGTGTGTTAATTCTGTTGTTACTGTGAAGAAGGTTGAGGTACATTTCATCGCTGTAGTGGCACAGGTAGGTGAAGGAAGGAACTTCAGTATCCCACACTACATCCACCAGGGATGCATAGTAAAGCCTAGAAAGGAAGCAAAAAATGTTAAAAAAGGCCTAAAATTTCTTTATAAATGTTCAAATTTTTTTAATTTACCATTTGCATTCCCTTAATACCCCGTAAAACATTACCGTATCTCGATTAAGTATGCATGCTGATGTCTGTGATAAATTGCAAAGCAGAAAATTTTAATAAATTGCTCTTGCTTTAACTTGAAGGCAGTCGAGCCAGGTGGATTTGGATTGGTCGATGCACACAAGTTGGTTGCAGGCTGAACACCCCTTCTTGGTGCCCTTGTCCCCCTTCCTGGTTTGAAGTAGGATCTGCTGTACCCCTTAGAAATGGAGGCAGCTGCTACACTATGGGAGTGTATGTTGATTTTGAAGATGTCCTTCATCAACATGGCAGTGGACCTTATGATTATAGGGAAGCTTACATGTTCTTCAGCCCAAGGCAGTATCAACCATTCTGCAAAATTCTTAATGAATTCATGTCTCTTTGCTGTTATTCCCTCAATTATTTGTAGTTACTATTGTAAACAATATGCGAGTTGATACGTCCTTGCATTTATAATTCCACGTGTCGTTTTTCTGCTGTCCAAGTTTTTGTTACACATTTGGTTAAACGTGTCGACACCCACTTGTGTGTCATTTGTAATATATAACACTTTCAGGTTTTTCTAGCTTCAGGATCAATTGAGGTGTCCCATGCACAGTAGAGAAGCGATATATATGTTTTTTCACTTTTGCTAGGCTTGTTCAATTCCAGTATTGTGTTGCCATGAAAGACTTGCAGACTGGGCAGGTCCGATGACATTCTTGCCTAGCATCTGTGGGGGGATATGCGACTAATTTTTATGAAATGTCCCTACATATGTCTTCCCAAAGTTGGTTTGCAGGTTTTTCTCTAGATGCTCACTGGTAACCAATTGTCTGCTGTAACATTTATGTGAGAATTTTTGTGGAGTTCGACTAATTCAGTAGTGAAATAATATCCCAGGCTCATATTAAGGGGAAGTTTGGTACTTTCTCCCAGGTATGGTTTGGCTCTGAGCATTTACTTTGATTTTTTCTTGACTCAACATTATTTCCATTCTTTGTATCACTTATGTAGTCGCAAATGAAAAAAAGTGTTTGTGCAAAAAAATCACAAATTTGGTTACCAGAAGTAATTTCTATCCCCCATTGATTTTTGGGGTCCCTTATCTCATATAGCTATGGATAACGCAACTTTGCATACAATCCCTCACAAAGCCTAAACAAGCCCTGCAGCAACTTGGTAGAAGGTGCACGCCTCCAGCATGTCCTGGGTCTGCCAAATTAAAACATGCTGGGCCCGGGTGGAAAGAACACCAGTGGGTTCAAGACGACGCACAAATCCAGTTTACCTTGGTGGAGATAGAACCAACTTTTCTTGCTCTATATATATTATATATATATATAATATATAAATATATATATATATATATATATAATATATATATAGGTTAGTGGTTCTGTCGTATTTACAAACAAGTCACAGAGTTGTACTTTTGATTCGCATTAGCAAACTTCAGTTGGTGTTTTCTCTCTTCATCTCAGTTATGTTTCTGTTGAACTGTTGAAGATATTCTCTTAACTTGATATTCATTTCTGACTTCCTTCGTGGGTAGAGGGTAAGTAGTGGAAACACAAAGTATCCAAAATATACTATATTTTCCAGATTACATCTTGGTATGAATGCAGAGAGGTTTCTGAATAGATGTTTGAACTAAGAGGAGTAGAGGAAGTCTGAGTTACAATACGTTTACAAATCATAGGCAAGCAAACCTAATCAAAGATACAGACATATGAATGAACATACTTATTGAGGTTAAGACACGTAAGCCTTCTATTTCTCGTGAGAGCCAAAGTGGTTCCCAGGGAAGAGATTGTTGATGTTCTACATACATTCTGCTGTTGTAAGGTTCTCACACTCTTGGATTTCGGTCAGACTTTCCTGCATGACCTCCTTGGCCTCTGGCCTGATTCATGTTTACATGCATTACTTCTAAAGAATGTTCACACACATTCTTATTTATCATGTGAGTCCTTACATAATGCTCGGTCACGAACAAAATCAAATATAAAAGAACAGTCAGATCGGAAAGATTGCCTTACCACATGATGTGTGCGAGTGTGATTTCAGATATAAATACACAAGTCACGGTAAACATATAACTACCAAAACAGAATGTTTAAGGAAATGATATTTAACTGGTTATATGTAAAAATCAGATATATATATATATATATATATATATATATATATATATATATATATATATATAGAATGATTATACGTAAAAAAAGATACATGGAGCATAAAGATATAGATCCATGTACAAGACATATGCATATGATATAATTCTAAATATCAAGGATTATATGTGATATATTGATACATTTATGTAATGCAAGTCATGAAGATACATATTCAACAAAAATGCTAATGTAGTTCTGATGGTTACATGACACACAAAGATTATGTATTGAAAAAATCATATATTGATAAAAATTAATGGTACAAAAATGTGATAAGATATAAGGTAACAGGTATATTATAGGTGATACCTGATATATGCATGCATGTATTTATTAATTCAGATTACTGACTCAAATAAATGTGATTAAGATATGTGCACTTTATATTGATTCCTAGTGTGTACACACACAGATAAATTGATTCATTATTAAATTCTATATGCTTCACTTAGATATGCACTGATATAGGTAAGTGTGTGCTGATTACTTTTATTCAGATACTTAAACACTTGAGTCAAGGAAAATGGCAAGTTTCAAATGACTCTGAAATTAAATGACTTAAGGGCACAGGGAGGATTGTCTGGATGGTCTGAGACGTTCTGTTGATGAGCCATTCTTGTTCTCTTCATCCTACGCCAAGCGAATACATTCACGGCGATCATAATCACCACCGTCACCAGGGTCACAGCTAACAGAATATAATAACGAAGGTCCTCAGAGACATTGTAAGCGGGGGAAGTCCAGTCCATGGTAGCAAAATGCATCAGCTGCTACCTTTTGATTGAAAGGCAGAGGAAGTGCTTGGATATGGGTATTACCCCAGGAGAAATTTGCAAAATAAGCTCTCTCCCTTATGATGGTGCTTATTCCGTGGACGGTGTAGTTGGTCGTTGCTCCACTGCAGCCGTCCGCGGCGATTAACAGTCGTGAAGATGCAGCTGATCCATCCGGGCATTCGACTTCAAATTCTTCAGTAGAGAATCTCAGCCAGATTCCTTTATTCAGCCTGTAAGCGAACTTATACTTGTCAAAAGGGTAAAGGTGATCCAGGCAGCGTTCTCGCGTGTGGGAAAGAGTACCATTAAAGGCTAGGCCTAACTCGCATGAACCCTCGGATATATTATGGAATTCAAAGGAGTCAGCCGTACAAACCTTATTACCCATGGCTGTGTAACAGTGAGCGAACGAGTCCAGGTCTCTGATGACCGTAATAGTTTCCTTATTAGGGGAAATTAATACGTAGCCAGACAGATGCGATATTACTGGTAATGAGCTATTTCACATGTAAGTGG
This sequence comes from Macrobrachium nipponense, assembly GCF_015104395.2. Lineage (NCBI taxonomy): Eukaryota > Metazoa > Arthropoda > Malacostraca > Decapoda > Palaemonidae > Macrobrachium > Macrobrachium nipponense. The sequence goes on along the minus strand of NC_087209.1, from coordinate 35,101,116 downwards.
GAAACGGAGCTATTTTGTAAGATTTCCATGCATCAGAAGGATCAAAGGGAATATTAACCATGATTCTGTAATTTTCCACGCTTACTGAGATTAGGCTATAATAGAACTCAATCTTATGTGCTTCTAACAAAGGAGTATAACCAAGTTTGTCACGTGCATTCTCTAAGGTTAATGTTAAGTCTTTGATTGGTAAAAGATGCGGCGAAAGGACACCCTTTGTGGCTAAAGTGATTGCTTCCACATAGTCTTTGGATTTTTCAATAAAATGTGAAATCATCATATGTATATGATCCACCTTCGAACTGTAATATGCTAAAGTTGCGAGCAAGGATTGTACATCTTTGATCTGATTTATGTTACTGGAATGTTCATTCACCAGTGTCATAAGTTGATTTATTGACTCTTAACTGTCTGTGAAGTTCAGAGAAAATTAATTCATGTTCATGTTGTAAAAATTCAATTCTCTTATTCTGATCGTTAATTTTAAGACGATTGGAAATTCCAAGACCTAAGCTTGCTATGGATCCTAATATATTAAGTGCAGGAAAGATAAAAAGGTTACACCTTTCTACGTTATTGTGTCTGACGGTCCACATAAGGAGATCACGTACTAAGCATTCTGATTCAGCCATCTTGTTTTGCAAATCATAAGACGACAACTCGGCGATACCCAAGGTCTGAGCAAGCGGATTCTCTGGGCTGTAAGGAAAGTAACGCTTGTGCAATTGATTCAGGGACTCGGCAAATCGCAAAAAGTCGCTTTTAAGATTAATGACATCATTCTCTGGCAAGAAAATCACTTGCATATCAACTTCAAGAATTACATTGCTCGCTGTAAGGAATACATCCTTGGTTCTTTCAATGACTGAGCCATGATTGAATTGAATATCGTTTGTTCTGGAACTAGTCCCACACGAGAAAAATGCCTGAAAAGTCAGTACCAGTTCAAACAAGATAAGCTTCATGTTGGAAACCTGCAAATAGTTAATTATATGTAATTACTCATGTTTAAATTAGCTACTTCTTACTCAATACAGATAAAAATGTGATAAAAACATATATATTTTTCATACAAGTTTTATATATACTAGTTTATTATGTAAGTTTTATATATAGGTATAAATATAATCCTCTCCTTTTTCCTTTCTTCCCCTTACCACTAGCTTCGAACATGAGCCAACGGTACAGTTCTTATGTCAGTAGGCTGTGCTATGTTCTGAACTTTTAGCCTATTTGCTGTTAATATTTCTAGAAAACAGAATGGTCCTTCAAATTTAGGCGTTAGTTTATAGATTCGATCACCTACTGCATATGGTTTTGTTTGTTTGGCAGTTTTATCATGATTCTTTTTCATTATTATTTGAGCTTCTTCTAGATTCTTACAAAGTATATTATATCTGCTTACGCTTGCATCCATAACATCCCTTAGGTGATTTGTTAAATTGTTTGTGGGCGTAAGGATATGGAAAGGCGTCCTAGCGGGAGTGCCATAAAGTGCTTCATGTGGCGAAATTTTTATAGATACGTGGTAAGAATGATTAAGAGTGCTTAGAACCGCGGGGATGGCAATGTCCCAATTGGGATCCATTCCCCCAAGTGTAACTCATAGGACATTTAACACCTTCATATTTACTCTTTCCACCAATCCGCTTGACTCTGGGTGATAAATCATGGTATTGATTTTCTTAATGCAAAGGAATTCGCACAACGAGTTAAGGAAATGAATTTTTAATTCTCTACCAAAGTCGGAGATTATCATGTGTGGAATTCCATGTTTACAGATGTAGCACTCGTAAAATTTCCTAGCGCATTCAATTGTGGTTTTTGTTTTCAATGCTATTAGTTCTGTGTACCTGGTCAAAGCATCAATTAACACTAAGAGGTGCTTATTTCCTCTGTCAGACTCGTAAAACCCTGTTAATAAATCTAAGTGTACTCTTTCAAAGGGTTGATTTGGCACGGGGTAGGCCCCTAGGCTGACAGGTGTCTAAGTGTGCCCTTTGTTTTTGTGACAAATGTGACAATTAGCTATGTGTTTTTTTTTATATCTGTAAGCATTGTAGACCAGTAGAATAGTGATTTGGCTTTCTGTGACATGATAGAGAACCCAGGATGACCATGTAAGGGATTGGAATGCAACCAGTTTAAGACGATTGGTATAAGAGAGATTGGTACTACTACCTGGTCGTTAGTCACCTGCAGTGTGCTTCGGGTTTTCCTCATCATGGACCTACACAGAATATTATCTTTGATTATATAATCCTGCTGCGCATACTTTAAATATTCCTTTTCTTTAGGATTTCTGTTCAAAGCATCTATTATTTTACTTAACTGCTGATCTTTCCTTTGTTCAGTGTCTGCATCAGTTCAGCACTTCAACCCGGGTCTTCAATGTGCGCTGCCGTTTGGATTAGTGAATTTTCTTGTTCAGATACTGTTCTAACAATGGGTACGGATGTTGCTATATCCTCTAGTTCAGCTAATGGTTCCATGCATGGTGGCGCAGGGTTGCAGGATAATGCATCAGCTATGATATTTGCTTTCCCAGGTAACTATCCTATCTTTGTGCCAAAGTCCTGAATGATCATATGGCACCGAGTTCTTTTGGGACTGTGACTAAAGCCTTTGAAGAAGTCAGTGAGGGGCTTATGGTCAGTAAGGACCTTAACAGGCTAGCCATAGATTATGAACTTAAAATGTACTAGTGAGTTAACGATACCTAGCCCTTCCTTGTCTATTGCAGCATATTTACTTTCAGAGGGCTTCAGTTTACATGAATAAAAAGCTATAGGAAAGAACTGTTTATCATATTGCTGAAGTAGTACCCCTCCTACCCCTTGGTCTGAGGCGTCAGTTGTGATAAAGAATTCCTTACTGATATCAGGGAATTTTAAGATAGGTGAACTGCACAATTTTTCTTTCAGGTGAACTGCACAATATTTCTTTCAAGGTATCGAACCCCTGTTAATGGGTTTCAGACCATATAAAATCTATGCCTCTCTTCATAAGATCAGTTGAAGGAGCTGCTATGATTGAATAGTTGCACACAAACCGCCTATAATAACCCGAACACCCTCGAATTTGTTGTATGCCCTTAGTAGGTACCGGAAATTTAAGGATAGCCGACACCTTATCGTGGACTACCTTAAGACCTTGACTAGATACCGTAAAACCTAAATAGACTAACTCTTTCTTAAAAAACTCACATTTGGATATTTTTACTCTTAAATTGTTGTGTCTTAGTCTGTAACACAAGTTCTAGTTTATGCAAATGTTCTTCTAAGGTATGAGAAAAGATTACAAGATCATCCATATAGGCATGAAGGGTATCACCCAATAAGTCTCCAAACAGTCTATTAATCATTCTGGTGAATGTGATTGGGGCGCAACGTAAGGTGAAAGGCATACGTTAAAATTCGTAGTGTCCCCCCCCCTGGCTGTGCTGAAGGCGGTGTATAGTGTACTCTCCTTAGCTAAGGGTATCTTGTGAAAGCCTTTAAGTAAGTCCAAGCTGGTGAAATATCTATTCTGTCCTAGCAAGGATAAGATATCATCGCTACATGGCACCGGAAAACAATCGGGAATTGTTTTCCTCGTTTAAGTTAAGCGACAGAAATCTGCGCAAATTCGCCAAGTCCGATCTTTTTTGGGTACAACAATTAAAGGAGAATTATAAGGGCTGTTCGATTTCCTTATGACTCCTTCTTCTAACATCTTTTCTACTTCATCATTAATTTCATTCTGAAATTTCATAGGGAGTTGATACGATGGTACATTAATAACTTTATGCTTTTAACCATATTTGGTGTTCAATGACCTCCATTTTCCCTAGAGATCCCTCGATAGTGGAGAAAACATCATGATATTTAGATAAAAGTTCAAAAAAAATTTTCTGTATCCCACCTCTTGAATGTCTTTAATGATTTTACTTTTGATAGAATGTAAGAGGGATTCGTCAACAACGGGTTGAGCATGATTAATTTCAGCAACGGTAAGAATGAGGTATTTATACACTTCCATATCCACGATATGTTGATTTTTGTGGATTACATGATTGGTATTCAATTGGTTACAGACTTCAATGTTAACCTGATGCTGTGAGTCAATAGTGTATAATGTTTGTGTCACGGAAAGTCCATTAATTTTCAGAGTGTCTGGAAGGATTAAAATTTCGGATCCTGGCATTGTTTTCTTAGCATGCACTGAAATATTCGAGGGTGCATTAGGCTCGAGAGATTGCGTGCAAGCTGCCATTACGGGTGTGTGAGAGTGTTGTTGGGTCGCTTGGACAATGTCATGATTCATGAGACAGTTGATTGGAACTTCAATGTACGTTACTGTTTGATTGTCTGTCTTCTTTTTCGTCCAAAACAGATTTTAATGTAGAATTTTTCTTTGATAAACCTGCCATTTTTGGCAGGAGCTAGGATAATATTTTGAATGCACATGGATAGATATCCTACAATTACAACTGGATACATATCAATGTGTTGTACAACAACAAATGTGTCAGTAAGCATGCGCTTACCCACCTTTTACTGAACCTGAGTTACGCCTACAACACTTAGTTCATTATTGCCGATGCCCGAAAGTCGTACTCCGGACCTCTCAATAGGGAAGTCCGAAGACAACAAGTGATGAGTCTGTAAGTCCATGATATTACTACGTGGACTACTGGAATAAAAAATAATGTAAAGGGCTGATATTCTAGATTTATGGCGTGTAAAGTAGGGCGTAATTCATCATTACTGATTATAGTGTGAATTCTATGAAAATCTATGGGAATCTACACTGATCTTTTGGATACGGTTGTGTGATTCATAGGAAAATTCTGTGTTTCACATAAGTGTTCTAGATGATAAAATGTTGATACAGATAACCTAACATCACTCTACGCCCCGCCGGAGTTAATTACTTGGTATTTGCTTTGCTTTGGACACTTGGAAAATTTTGCTGACTTTGATTGTTTTGACTAGACGGACCAGGAACCCGATTTGCTTGTTTCTGACTCTGAGCAGAGTTACTGTTCACTTGTTTCTTATTGTGATAATGTATATTCTTCTTATTATTATAGGCAACGTTCTGTGTATTTTTAGTGTTGCCCTGTGCCTGATTGCACAAAAAACAATGAGCATATGCATGACTTGAGCTATTATGAATGGAACAATAACGCGTACGGCAATCTGCGATCATATGTCCCGTTCTTTTTACAGTTAAAACAAGTTATCCCGGTTGTGTTACTATTAACTACATTTACTTGCTGTGGTTTATTTTCATTCTTTGCAAAAACTTGAACAAGTGAGGGATCTAAATCTGCACATTTAGACATATGTTTCTTAATTTGTTTATAGATGTCTAGTTCCGTGCTGTTGGGCAATAGCTCTTCATCAAAACACCGTACCAAGGCTTCTTGTAACATAGCTGTTATGAAAGTTAAGTATATGAGCCTGATAAAATCCTTTACAACCATGTCCGTACCACTGACCCAATTAGATTTATTCAAATTATCCAGATATTCATTCAAACGGTCTGCCATAAGTGCTGCTCTGTCAACCAAGTTAAGATGAGTCATAGAGACCAGATTAAAAATATTTCTCAAAGCTAAAACCTCGTCCAAGGCTTCCTCGCTGCCATATACGGAACGTAATTTAATTTTAAATTCATCCCATGTCTTTGCCTCTTGAAATGAAACACCTTTAAGGTAGGATCCTACATCCCCATTTGCAAAGTCAGTGAAGCTTTTAGCTTCTTGTAGCTGTAGGGATGAGCATCCACTGCAAAATCCTGTTAATGCAGCCTCGGAAGGGAACTATTGCTGACCTGGCACTAACTAAAGTTACCACCGGGTTACTGGGTGCAGGTGTGGCCATCTTTGTTTTCGATTTCTTTCTATCACCTTGATTATTAGCAACCCTATCAAAATATCTGTAAGAATACACACGTCCACTGCGTAAACACATATGCTATATATACGCAATATGGCACAGAAATAATAATGTGTCCACCAAAATGATAAAGTTAGGCACATAATATATTATAAAATATTTCAGGAGAACCTTTGAAAAAGAAGAGTTGACATGAAAAAACAAAGATAAAGGCCTGCAAGAATGGTTAAGCAAATGATGAAGATAGATTCCTGAAAGAAAAGTGAGATTAAAGGATGTCTCGTAACTCACCCAGATACATCGATCTCTCGACCTGCGTAGGCTGAACACAAAGGTACACACCGAATGAATAAAGAAGGTTTACTAAGCTGGTATATATGGGAGAAACCTGTGGTGTTTTCATGACGTCATGGCTCAGCTGACTTCCTTGTTTGCTTCCGTGTGACACAGATCGACGATTTGTACGGTGTGTTTGTTTGTAGAACATCTGTTTTCCGTTTCGTTGGTTTGTTGATGGCAGAGAAGTCATGTTCGGCGGAAGTTCTCGAAGTTCCACTCTGTCTATGACGGCCAACTTACGATGAAGAATCCAATATATATCGTATGGCTTACATATTTTAATAAAGATGCTCATGCTCCAAGGTCATCTCCGTACGATGAGCTGAAGTCTCGTGGTGCCATAAACGCCTATGCCTGAGACATGATGATTGATTGTAGATTCTTCTGTCTTGACATCGTAGAAAGATTCCGATGTATGATAAAGTTTAAGTTCTGGTACTGTTGATATTCCGACGATAACTTCCAATTTTGGTTTTCAGTTTATCCACTAGCCACCATCTGTAGGTGGAGTTTAACCGCTAGCCACCATTTGTTAGTGGCTCCGTTGTATTTACAAACGAGCCACAGAGTTGTACTTTTGGTTCGCATTAGCAAACTTCAGTTTTTCTCTCTCCATCTCAGTTATATCTCCGTTGAACTGTTGAAGATATTCTCTTAACTTGATATTCATTTCTTACTTCCTTCATGGGTAGAGGGTAAGTAGTGGAAACACAAAGTATCCAAAATATACTATATTTTCCAGAATACATCTTGGTATGAATACAGAGAGGTTGTCTGAATAGATGTTTGAACTAAGAGGAGTAGAGGAAGTCTGAGTTACAATACATTTACAAATCATTGACAAGCAAACCTAATCAAAGATACATACATATGAACGAACATACTTATTGAGGTTAAGACACGTAAGCCTATTTCTCATGAGAGCCAAAGTGTTTCCCAGGGAAGAGATTGTTGATATTCTACATACATTCTGCTGTTGTAAGGTTCTCACACACTTGGATTTCGGGCACATTCTTATTTATCATGTAAGTCCTTACATATATATGTATGTATGTATGTTTGTCTGTGTGCCATTCCGGGTCTCATATTTCAAGGTTCACTTTTAACTTAAAACACTATTTCTGTCTATAATGATAGTATAAATTAAGGTTAACGTTGCTATGAAGATAACAGAAAAAATTGTCATTTCCTACACACATCGAAAGAACTTTTTAAGCGGTTTTTAATTAATGATTTTCCTTAGAAACATTAGGCATGTCTCTCTTAATACTTCAAAATATAAAAAGAGTTGTGTAAACTTTCGAATGAAGCAATGGCATTTGGAAAATTACAGTGAGCCAGTCAGATCAGAAACAGATAGCAGATGATTTACGTTGAATTCACCTATGTTCTCTAAGCTGGTATTTACCTGCAAATTGTTACCGAGGAGTTACACCTAAACGTACTGATGACAAAGTACGGAATAAAAGGGCTACCTACTTATTTACTTTTTTTTTCAAATGAGAGTTTTAGCTGAGAGTGGTATTCCACATATCAAAATTTTCTTAGATACCATCGGTACTACATTTCACCACACACACACACACACACATATGGTTTTGAGATACTGCGCATCTGGACCTGTCCTACGCCCAGTGATAAATTAATGTTATCCTGGAGAGCGTTTCCAAATGAGAGTTTTTTAATTCAAAAACAAAATTATTTAATTGTTTTATATATATATATATGTATATATATATAATATATATATATATATATATATATATATATATATATATGTATATATATATATATTGTATATATATATATATATATATATATATATATATATGTGTGTATATATATATACATTTTATATATATAGATATATATATATATATATATATATATATATATATATATATATATATATATATATATATATATATATATATATATATATATATATATATATATATATATATATATATATATATATCTAAACAATTAAATTTGAATTACAAAACTCTCTCATTTGGAAACGCTCTGCAGGATAACGTTAATTTATCACTGGGCGTAGGACAGGTCCAGGTGCGCAGTATCTCAAAACCAGGTGGAATTCCATTGTGAAGACTGTGCTGCGCCTTGCTCCGGAGATATATCCTTTTGTAAATGCCATCTTACGATTTATCACCGTGGAATTTTGACTAGTCTATTTTGCTAATGCATCGAACAAGAACATTGAGAGTACCGTCCATTTCAGAAGAGTAAAGTTCGTTGGTGACATACGATACCTGACAATTTGCGAACAATGTGTAGGTATCTTGAATTTTATTACAGTGAAGTTTTCTCCGCTAACTCGTGATGCACAAGAGAATGCTCGTTCTCCCGAATAAGATACGAGACGAAATATGATCCGTGTGCAAGATGCTCTTGGGCCTGTGACTTGCTTTAGTTTTGATCATTCGCTGTTATAGCGTATCGAACTAAATCAGTCGATAATGAATTTTGGGATACCAGATTGTGATCAGATTGTAGAATGTCTATATATAAGTGCAGTTTTATGTCTGTTATTATATACGTATCTATTTATACTTTTTTTCATTTACCTTTACGTTTGTCTGTGGTTTGATAGTTTCCTTTAAATGCACCTCTTAATATTTTTTTTTGGGGGTGGGGCCGGCGGCTGAAGACACTTTTAAAGAAAAGTATGTAAATTGCTTTGTGATCTGCAAGGTGTCATGAAGACTATTGTGTATTTTGATTTTAGGTGAAGGTGTATCAAGTAAACAAACTATAATTTTCATAGATTGGTTTCAGTTATAGTTTTTCATGGTGTATTCGTAAAATGTTGTAATATACCTCGTTTAAAATTAATGCACTATATTATCTGTTGTTAAAAGTTGTTTCCTGATGAAAAGGAAAGTTTGGTTATAAAGTTCAGTTCTTCAGTAGACATTGTTTATTTATTTAGAGACTAAACAGTGTACAAAATGGGAAGCGCATTTATCATTTAGAAAGATTCTTTGTAACGTCTGTGTACCTTCGTTGGGAAGACCGTAGATCATTACTGTTTTTCTTTTTCAAGTAACTAGATGTTGCCGAATAAGTAATCATCTTGATGACATCAGTTAACATTTGTGTTACAGTTGAAATCGCAATTCAGTCTTAGATTAATGGATTATTTAAACATTATTATGTTCGCCTGATCTTTACTGAATTCGTTGTAAAAAAGGCTAATCTTCTAAATTGTTGAGATATTGCTGTGACCTCAATAACTTCAATATCAGTTTTATATATATCTTTGTACCTCTTCCATCCTTATAAAAAAACGGTATATTTCTATAGATAATTTTTATTGCAAAGATATAACTTTCAGGTATGGTTTTCTTTGCGTTAACGCCTGTTGTATGCGAAAAAGACAGATATGTAGGAGGAGTGTTCTTTTATATATGGGACTTCCAGAAGGCAATAGGAGCATGTTAGAATGAGATTATGCGGTCGTCGAGAAAAATTCAAAATAATATTGATATAGATTGTTCTTTCGGGTATATCAGTAGCGCAGAAATCGTATCCTCATAGCAGTTATTTCCTTTGTATTCATTTTCACGAGTTCTTCATCACATTTGGGTCATTTGTTACTTCTAGTTTCTACTAGTAGCTGAAGCACTGACGTAGAAACACGGATGACATTCAGCATCAAGTATACTTAATTATGCCAGTATATACAAACCTTGATGGTATAGAGTACATGGAAAGCTTGTAATGCAGTACCAAAATACCGCTGGGCACACTAAGTTAGTGCTGGTGCTCATGTACACGTTTTCATCTGAAAACCAGATTTCATTTATCATCTCAACGATCACACAAAGGGTCATTGATGTAAAAACTACTAGAGTTATTAAGGAAAGCACTGTCAGGTATGAGATGA
>NC_087209.1:35054024-35086524 GCF_015104395.2 Macrobrachium nipponense | reverse complement strand
CTGAAGTTTGCTAATGCGAACCAAAAGTACAACTCTGTGGCTCGTTTGTAAATACGACGGAGCCACTAACAAATGGTGGCTAGCGGTTAAACTCCACCAACAAATGGTGGCTAGTGGATAAACTGAAAACCAAAATTGGAAGTTATCGTCGGAATATCAACAGTACCAGAACTTAAACTTTATCATACATCGGAATCTTTCTACGATGTCAGGACAGAAGAATCTACAATCAACCATCGTGTCTCAGGCAAAGGCATTTATGGCACCACGAGACTTCAGCTCATCGTACGGAGATGACCTTGGAGCATGAGCATCTTTATTAAAATATATAAGCCATACGATATATATTGGATTCTTCATCATAAGTTGGCCGTCATAGACAGCGTGGAACTTCGAGAACTTCCGCCGAACATGACTTCCGCAGAGTATCATCAACAAACCAACGAAACGGAAAACAGATGTTCTACAAACAAACACATCGTACAAATCGTCTATCTGTGTCACACGGAAGCAAACAAGGAAGCCAGCTGAGCCATGACGTCATGAAAACACCACGGGTTTCTCCCATATATACCAGCTAAGTAAATCTTTTTTATTCATTCGGTGTGTACCTTTAGTGTTCAGCCTACGCAGGACGAGATATCGCTCTTTCTGGGTGAGTTACGAAACATCCTTTAATCTCACTTTTCTTGCAGGAATCTATCTTCATCATTTGGTTAACCATTCCTGCAGGCCTTTATCTTTGTTTTTTCATGTCAACTCTTCTTTTTCAAAGGTTCTCCTGAAATATTTTATCATATATTATATGCCTAACTTTATCATTTTGGTGGACACATTATTATTTCTGTGCCACACTGTGTATATATAGCATATGCGTTTACGCAGTGAACATGTGTATTCTTACAGATATTTTGATAGGGTTGCTAATATTCGAGGTGATAGAAAGAAATCGAAAACAAACATGGCCACACCTGCACCCAGTAACCCGGTGGTAACTTTAGTTAGTGCCAGGTCAGCAATAGTTCCCTTCCGAGGCCGCATTAATGGGATTTTGCCTCAAGGGGTAGAATCATGGATTTCATCAGAGGATGCTCATCCCTACAGCTACAGGAAGCTAAAAGCTTCACTGACTTTGCAAAAGGGGATGCAGGATCCTACCTTAGAGGTGTTTCATTTCAAAAGGCAAAGACATGGGATGAATTTAAAATTAAATTACGTTCCGTATATGGCAGCGAGGAAGCCTTGGACGAGGTTTTAGCTTTGAGAAATATTTTTAATCTGGTCTCTATGACTCATCTTAACTTGGTTGACAGAGCAGCACTTATGGCAGACCGTTTGAATGAATATCTGGATAATTTGAATAAATCTAATTGGGTTAGTGGTGAGGACATGGCTGTAAAGGATTTTATCAGGCTCATATACTTAACTTTCATAACAGCTATGTTACAAGAAGCCTTGATACAGTGTTTTAATGAAGAGCTATTGCCTGACAGCACGGAACTAGACATCTATAAACAAATTAAGAAACATATGTCTAAATGTGCAGATTTAGATCCCTCACTTGTTCAAGTTTTTGCAAAGAATGAAAATAAACCACAGCAAGTAAATGTAGTTAATAGTAACACAACTGGGATAACTTGTTTTAACTGTAAAAAGAACGGGACATATGATCGCAGATTGCCATACGCGTTATTGTTCCATTCATAATAGCTCAAGTCATGCATATGCTCATTGTTTTTAGCGCAATCAGGCACAGGGTGACGCTAAAAATACACAGAACGTTGCCTATAATAATAAGAAGAAGAATCCACATTATCACAAAAAGAAACAAGTGAACAGTAACTCTGTTCAGAATCAGAAACAAGCAAATTGGGCTTCAGTGAACTCGGTTCCTGGTCCGTCTAGTCAAAACAATCAGAGTCAGCAAAATTTTCCGAGTGTCCAAAGCAAAGCAAATACCACGTAATTAACTCCGGCGGCGGCGGCGGCGGCGGCGGGGGGGGGGGGGGGGGGGGGAGGAGGAGGAGGAGGGGAGGAGGAGGAGGAGGAGGAGGAGGAGGAGGAGGAGGAGGAGGAGGAGGAGGAGGAGGAGTGATGTTAGGTTATCCGTATCAACATTTAATCATCTGGAAGACTTATGTGAAACACAGAATTTTCCTATGAATCACACAACCGTATCCAAAAAATCAGTGCAGGATCCTATATATTTTCATAGAATTCACACTATAATCAGTACATTTAAGTTCATAATCTATGGCTAGCTTGTTAAGGTCCTTACTGACCATAAGCCCCTCACCGAGTTCTTCAAAGGCTTTAATCACAGTCCCATAAGAACTCGGTGGCATATGATCATTCAGGACTTTGGCGCAAAGATAGGATACCTACCTGGGAAAGCAAATATCATAGCTGATGCATTATCCCACAACCCCGCGCCATCATGCATGGAACCATTAGCTGAACTAGAAGATATAGCAACATCCGTACCCATTGTTAGAACAGTATCTGAACAAGAAAATTCACTAATACAAACGATCGCACACATTGAAGACCCGGGTTGGAGTGCTGAACTGGTACAGACTGAACAAAGGAAAGATCAGCAGTTGAGTAAAATAACAGATGCTTTAAACAGAAATCCTAAAGAAAAGGAATATTTAAAGTATGCGCAGCAGGATTATATAATCAAAGATAATATTCTGTGTAGGTCCGTGAAGAGGAAAACCCCAAGCACACTGCAGGTGACTAACGACCAGGTAGTAGTACCAATCTCTCTTATACCAATCGTCTTAAACTGGTTGCATTCCAATCCCTTACATGGCCATCCTGGGTTCTCTATCATGTCACAGAAAGCCAAATCACTATTCTACTGGTCTACAACGCTTACAGATATAAAAAAAACACATAGCTAATTGTCACATTTATCACAAAAACAAAGGGCACACTTAGACACCTGTCAGCATAGGGGCCTACCCCGTGCCAAATCAACCCTTTGAAAGAGTACAATTAGATTTATTAACAGGGTTTTACAAGTCTGACAGAGGAAATAAGCACCTCTTAGTGTTAATTGATGCTTTGACCAGGTACACAGAACTAATAGCATTGAAAACAAAAACCACAATTGATTGCGCTAGGAAATTTTATGAGTGCTACATCTGTAAACATGGAATTCCACACATGATAATCTCCGACTTTGGTAGAGAATTAAAAAATCATTTCCTTAATTTGTGCGAATTCCTTTCCATTAAGAAAATCAATACCATGATTTATCACCTAGAGTCAAACGGATTGGTGGAAAGAGTATATAGGAAGGTGTTAAATGTCCTACGAGTTACACTGGGGAAATGGATCCCAATTGGGACATTGCAATCCCCGCGGTTCTAAGCACTCTTAATCATTCTTACCATGTATCTATAAAAATGTCGCCACATGAAGCACTTTATGCCACTCCCGCTAGGACGCCCACAAACAATTTAACAAATCACCTAAGGGATGTTATGGATGCAAGCGTAAGCAGATATAATATACTTTGTAAGAATCTAGAAGAAGCTCAAATAATAATGAAAAAGAATCATGATAAGAAGCTCAAATAATAATGAAAAAGAATCATGATAAAACTGCCAAACAAACAAAACCATATGCAGTAGGCGATCGAATCTATATACAAATATACGTGCGTAAGGGTTTGAACTATAAACTAACGCCTAAATTTGAAGGATCGTTCTGTATTCTAGAAATATTAACGGCAAATAGGCTAAAGGTTCAGAACATAGCACAGCCTACTGACATAAGAACTGTACCGTTGGCTCATGTTTAAAGCTAGTGGAAAGGGGAAGAAAGGAAAGAGGAGAGGATTATACTTATACCTATATATAAAACTTACATATTAAACTAGTATATATAAAACTTGTATGAAAAATATATATGATTTTATCACATTTTTATCTGTATTGAGTAAGAAGTAGCTAATTTAAACATGAGTAATTACATATAATTAACTATTTGCAGGTTTCCAACATAAAGCTTATCTTGTTTGAACTGGTACTGACTTTTCAGGCATTTTTCTCATCTGGGACTAGTTCCAGAACAAAGGATATTCAATTCAATCATGGCTCAATCACTGAAAGAACCAAGGACGTATTCCTTACAGCGAGCAATGTAATTCTTGAAGTTGATATGCAAGTGATTTTCTAGCCAGAGAATGATGTCATTAATCTTAAAACCGACTTATTGCGATTTGCTGAGTCACTGAATCAATTGCACAAGCGTTACTTTCCTTACAGCCCAGAGAATCCGCTTGCTCAGACCTTGGGTATCGCCGAGTTGTTGTCTTATGATTTGCAAAACATGGCTGCTGAATCAGAATGCTTAGTACGTGATCTCCGTATGTGGACCGTCAGACACAATAACGTAGAAAGGCGTAACCCCTTTATCTTTGCTGCACTTAATATACCCTTGCTCACAACTTTAGCATATTACAGTTCGAAGGTGGATCATATACATATGATGATTTCACATTTTATTGAAAAATCCAAAGACTATGTGGAAGCAATCACTTTAGCCACAAAGGGTGTCCTTTCGCCGCATCTTTTACCAATCAAAGACTTAACATTAACCTTAGAGAATGCACATGACAAACTTGGTTATACTCCTTTGTTAGAAGCACATAAGATTGAGTTCTATTATAGCCTAATCTCAGTAAGCGTGGAAAATTACAGAATCATGGTTAATATTCCCTTCGATCCTTCTGGTGCATGGAAATCTTACAAAATAGCTCCGTTTCCTACTTACATGTCAAATAGCTCATTACCAGTAATATCGAATCTGTCTGGCTACGTATTAATTTCAGAGACCTGGACTCGTTTGCTAACTGTTACACAGCCATGGGTAATAAGGTTTGTATGGCTGACTCCTTTGAATTCCATAATATATCCGAGGGTTCATGCGAGTTAGGCCTAGCCTCTAATGGTACTCTTTCCCATACACGAGAACGCTGCCTGGATCACCTTTACCCTTTTGACGAGTATTTAGTTCGCTTACAGGCTGAACAACGGAACCTGGCTGAGATTCCCTACTGAAGAATTTGAAGTTGAATGCCCGGATGGATCAGCTGCATCTTCACGACTGTTCATCGCTGCGGTCGGTGCAGTGGAGCAATGTCCAACTACACTGTCCACGGAATAAGCACCATCATAAGGGAGAGAGCTTATTTTGCAAAATTTCTCCTGGGGATAATACCCATATCCAAGCACTTCCTCTGCCTTTCAATCAAAAGGTAGCCCAGCAGCTGACGCATTTAGCTACCATGGACTGGACTTCCCCCCCTTACGATGTCCCTGAGGACCTTCGTTATTATATTCTGTTAGCTGTGACCCTGGTGACGGTGGTGATTATGGTCACTGTGAATGTATTGGCTTGGCGTAGGATGAAGAGAACAAGATTGGCTCATCAACAGAACGTCGCAGACCATCCAGACAATCTTCCCTGTGCCCTTAAGTCATTTAATTTCAGAGTCATTTGAAACTGGCCATTTCCCTTGACTCAGGGTGGTTGTTTGGAACAGTGAAATGCGCAAAAAGTTGATCAAGACAATGGCTAACTGTGTAGTAGAAACCTCATTGACAATGCATTCCATGTGTTTAAGTATCTGAATAAAAGTAATCATCACACACTTACCTATATCAGTGCATATCTAAGTGAAGCATATAGAATTTAAATAATTAATAAATTTATCTGTGCGTGTACGCACTAGGAATCTATATAAAGTGCACATATCTTAATCACATTTATTTGAGTCAGTAATCTGAATTAATAAATACATGCATGCATATATCAGGTATCACCTATAATATACCTGTTACCTTACATCTTATCACATTTTTGTACCATTAATTTTTATCAATATATGATTTTTTCAATACATAATCTTTGTGTGTCATGTAACCATCAGAACTACGTTAGCATTTTTGTTGAATATGTATCTTCAATGACTAGCATTACATAAAAGTATCAATATATCACATATAATCCTTGGTATTTAGAATTATATCATCATGCATAGTCTTGTACATGGATCTATATCTTTATGCTACATATACTCTTATATTATAATATATATAAAATAATATATGTAATATATATATTATATATATTATAATATATATATATATATATATATATATAGATCTGATTTTTACATATAACCAGTTAAATATAATTTCCTTAAACATTCTGTTTTGGTAGTTATATGTTTACCATGACTTGTGTATTTATATCTGAAATCACACTCGCACACATCATGTGGTAAGGCAATCTTTCCGATCTGACTTTCTTTTATATTTGATTTGTTCGTGACCGAGCATTATGTAAGGACTCACATGATAATTACGAATGTGTGTGAACATTCTTTAGAAGTAATGCATGTAAACATGAATCAGGCCGGAGGCCAAGGAGGTCATGCAGGAAAGTCTGACCGAAATCCAAGAGTGTGAGAACCTTACAACAGCGGAATGTATGTAGAACATCAACAATCTCTTCCCTGGAAACCACTCTTGCTCACACGAGAAATAGAAGGTTTACGTGTCTTAACCTCAATAAGTATGTTCATTCATATGTCTGTATCTTTGATTAGGTTTGCTTGGCTATGATTTGTAAATGTATTGTAACTAAGACTTCCTCTACTCCTCTTAGTTCAAACATCTATTCAGAAACCTCTCTGCATTCATACCAAGATGTAATCTGGAAAATATAGTATATTCTAGATACCTTGTGTTTCCACTACTTACCCTCTACCCACGAAGGAAGTAAGAAATGAATATGAAGTTAAGAGAATATCTTTAACAGTTCTACGGAAACATAACTGAGATGGAGAGAAAAAATACCAACTGAAGTTTGCTAATGCAAACCAAAAGTACAACTCTGTGGCTTGTTTGTAAATACGACAGAGCCACTAACATATATATATATATAAATATAAAGCAAGAAAAGTTGGTTCTATCTCCACCAAGGTAAACTGGATTTGTGCGTCGTCTTGAACCCACTGGTGTTCTTTTCACCCCGGGCCCAGCATGTGTTAATTTGGCATACCTACGACATGCTGGAGGCGTGCACCTTCTACCAAGTTGCTGCAGGGCTTCTTTAGGCATTGTGAGGGATTGTATGCAAAGTTGCGTTATCCATAGCTATATGAAATAAGGGACCCCAAAAATCACTGGGGGATAGAAATTACTCCTGGTAACCAAATTTGTGATTTTTTTTTGCACAAACAACACTTTTTTCATTTGCGACTACATAAGTGATACAAAGAATGGAAATAATGTTGAGGCAAGAAAAAATCAAAGTAAATAGTCAGAGCCAGACCATACCTGGGAGAAAGTACCAAATTTTGAAAATTTGAATATTTAATAAAGAAATTTTAGGCCTTTTTTAACATTTTTTTGTTTCCTTTCTAGGCTTTACTATGCATCCCTGGTGGATGTATTGTGGGCTACTGAAGTTCCTTCCTTCACCTTCCTGTGCCACTACAGCGATGAAATGTACCTCAACCTTCTTCACAGTAACAACAGAATTAACACCCTCCCCCACCCCAACAAAAAAAAACTTATATATACAGTTTTACATTAATTAAAAAAATATATATATTTTAATTGCATATTTCACATTAGTTCTTGCACCAAAATAAAGCACAAGTTCAAAGTTTACTCTTTTTATCTTTTACTTCAGCAACATATGTACTACAATTACTATTTTTCTTTATATCTTTCCCTTCATGGGGTCGATTCCATACAAGGTTACCTTAATGAGGACCGGATCACAAGGTTAAAGCCCGCTCTGCCTCTGTTCACCTACATTCTACACAGTGAATTGTGTACTTGGGACTTTGCTCGGTGTGGTGGGTTACAACTCCGGTCAAAAGGGCAAGGGGTTAGCGACCTCCTCTAACACCTTGCTAAGAATCGGATGGCTAATCCTTTGTAGAGCCAATCTCTCAAAGTGAAAAAAACGTAGTTTACACACACATATTATATATATATATATATATATATATATATATATATATATATATATATATATATATATATTGTAAAACATTCGATAAAACATCTCAAATCAGAATAATTTTTGGTGACATCTGTTATTTTTTTATGTAAACTGCCTCCTCTTCATAATTAATGTTTATCTCCTCATTTGTCTTTATCTTTCCATATCTCTTTAATTTTTTTATTGTTCAAAAAGAGAACTGCGCGCGCGCGCGCGTGTGTGTGTATGTGAGAGAGAGGAGAGAGAGAGAGAGAGAGAAAGAAATATAACATATCACTGACTGCTAGAGTCAGAACTAAAGCTAATAGTAAAAAAAGCTAATAGTAAAAAAAAAGGAAAAAAAAAAAAAATACCGATACACCGTCATGATGAGAGCAACCCCTGAGACTTTGTCTTTGAAAGCAAGGAACATGTACGTCGTCATTTCATCATCCACCCGTTACTTTTTTTTTTTACTTATATTTTTTTCTTTCAGGAGGAGAAAGGGAGGAGGGTATGTGGCAATGAAGGAGGGTGATGGAGTCTGGTTCTAATTATGATCAACTAATGATGCTTTCCTCCGGCCGTGGTCTCTCTCCGGATCCAACGCCACCACAAAAGCCTTTCTTATCAGGGATAGGAGTAAAAACAGGGTACCGGCCCCAGGTACCGGTTCTGGAAGGGTTTGTGGAGTGGGTGAGGGAGGAGGGGGAAGTTCTGTGGGTGAGGAGGTGGAGGACGAGGGGTGGGGGATGGAGGGAACGGGCTTGTGAAACAATGTGGCCTTTTATGATGTGACTACTGTCATTGTGGTAGAATTGTTGGAACTATGGCTGGGACGAGCTCTGTCATTCATTTGACGCATTTTGTTTATATTCTCTACGTTTTAGAGCACATTTTACAATGGGTTTTCCTTTTATTTTTATTTGGGTTATAGGGTTCTTTGAAGGTGAATAAAGCAAAACATGGATTTGAAACGTACGTCTAAATTTAATCATATATAAATGTATATATTATATATATATATTAATATATTATATAAATATACTATATAATATCTATATAATATATATACTAATAATTTAATCGCAACAAACAAAATAATGCACTGAATAACTATAGCCTTGACTAATGTAAACATCTTCTTTACCTGGTGTACTAGTTTCTAGGAGCGAAATTAATATCAGGTCAAATATTTTTTTTTACTATGAATAAAATATATATATTGAATGTACATGTTCAAATAGTAAAACGAATGTCCCTATAACATGTTGATTGAATATAACCATTACATTAAAAACAAAACCACCATTTCAAGAAAAATGAATTATAAACCACTCTTCATCCGTAAGGCCACTGACCCGCGCGTCTTGATGACTTACGTAAGCTAGGATTTCCAGGTAGGTCTAGACTTGCATTATTTTATGAGCCCGGTTTTATTCCGAATTTTATCTCTCACAGCATATCTTGATGCAATTTTCTTGAGGAGAAAATTATGGGTGTCTTATGCTTCTCGTTTTTTTTTTTTTTTTTTTTTTTTGCGATAATATTTACTGCGGAATACTGTAGTGACATATAAGTGGGCTGACCGTAATTAAATTAAATTTTGAAATTATAATCTAGTTTAAATTAATGATAACAATCATTCTAAACACAATTAACTGATCAAAAATGATCCAAAACAAATAAAGACATGCTGAGTTCTTGGTCATTCCTGGATTTTTGTTAATATTTTAAAGTCCTCTCTGCTTAAGATACGTGACATAAATTCCTGGACAGTTGATCTCGTATGCTGACTGTAGAGGTCTTACCAGCCATACGACTATTCGTGAACTGACAGTTCTGTGTTGGTCGATTCGAAACGCAAGATTCTTTATACCTGAACTGACATATTCCAAACTGCACTTGGAACACAAATTTGTAAACAACTGACGAACACACACCAATCGGCCGTTTCACTTTACAAAGTTGTTATATAATACGAGCTTCAAGTCAGTTTATGGCAGATGTAACTGAAAAAAGTTTCTCTTTAGTTCTATACATACATAATGTGTGGTGGAGAACTAAAATACAATATATTTCACTCTGGGCCACTCTTTTGATTAATTGGTAAATTTGATATCTAGAAAATCTACGTACATGACCACAGAAATACCTATTAATTAAAACCATTACGTTTAAAATATAAATATAACCAAGCTACCTCTTCATGAAATAATGAATAATCTGAGGATAAGGTAAATGTTGGGTGTACAAGTGTGCAGGTAGACTTGTTTTTTTATACTGGAACTTAGAATATTTAAACCGAGTCCGGTGAGCAGTATATATATATATATATATATATATATATATATATATATATATATATATATATATATATTAAACGCTATTTCCTTTTTAACAATTATTTTTCCAATGAGTAGAATAAGGAATGGTATTCTATTATTGACCTCTTTTCCATGGTGAATTTTATTTCCACGTGCCGAGTATTAAAAAAAAGGGGGGGGGGGGATACGTGTTCTTTATTTTTCAAAAACCCAAAAAGTGTTATCCACATATCTTGATATATTAAAGGTCTAAATTCTTTTGGGCAATTAAGTAACCACTATTGTTCGTGGTGGGTCATAAAAATATTAACGAAGGGAGCTGATATAGACAAACCTTCAATCTGTTTCTTCAAGTACCTGTTATTAAAGAAAAAGACATTATCTTCAGTACTAAGTTCAATAGGTGTTAAAATTCTTTCTTTGACAGGTTTCGAAATGTGTAATCATTTTCATAGACAGAATCAGAAAGAGATATTAAATAAGCCAACTTTAAACCTTGATGGAAGTTCATTTCCTTTGTACATAATGTAAATATGTTTTATATCATCATGTTCTGGTTTAATTTTTCTTACTTTATAATTCTAAATTTTATTTTTACTTTGTTTTTATAACTTTATTGTATTTTGTAATTGTAATATTGTATGCACTTTTACCATATCTTTGTCTTTTGCTCATTTCAGCTGATTTTCTGAAAATTAAACCAGATTTGTATAGAATCGTCATAAATAAAGAGTTAGAAATATGCTTTGAATGTTCTTCGTCCTATACATAAATACATAAATACATACATACATACATACATATATGTATATATATATATATATATATATATATATATATATATATATAGATATATATATAAATATATATGTATAGTATAATATATATATATATATATATATATATATATATATATATATATATATATATATATATAAAGGTGACGGTCAGACTATGTATGCGTGTATGTATATCTTACAGGTATGAACTGATGTGTTAGTGAATTACATATCATGTGCCCTTGCTTGGAGACAGAGTGAGCTGTAGAGGCGACCTCCTTGAATGAAGGAATCTGATCCGTATGCATTTTTAAGTTGGAGGCTGTCCATACAGTTGCCAGGGGCAGTTTGGGGTGTGATGGGTATGTACATTCGTTTGTACGGATGTCACAGGTCTGACCGATCGAGGCACTTGGGGGAAAGACACTTTCCTTTGTGATAGGAAGAAAGACGGTTGAGCGAACGCCAGGTGTCGGGAGAAAACCCCCCATCTGAAAGGTATGGCACATATTTTAAATGTCTTAGAAACAGTTGCCTTTGAAATGAGAGAAGTGTGAAATGTGTCTCTTTACTTAATATTGCCTTTGAAAAGAGAGAAGTGTGAAATGTATCTCTTTACTTAATATTGCCTTTGAAAAGAGAGAAATGTGAAGTGTATCTCTTTACTTAATATTATGTTATATATCATTATTACAGATGGGCTCTATTCCATGATATTAGAGACTGGATTCTCTAACTTGACTAATACAATGTAACAATTGACATTTTGGGTCTGGGAGTGAATACTTAGCCATGAGAGTGGAATGACAACAAAATAGTTTTCTTTGTGGGGCCGACTTGGATTTCATCACTATGACTTATTAATCAATTTACTCTATTTTATGTTCCTCTGCTTTGGGTAATAAATAGTTTATTTTGTATTTATGTGAGCTTAATAGCTTAGTGACATGCTTGCAGATAGAGGGCGCCGCTTGCTGCCAAAGGTAAGAATTGTTAATTTGTGTAGTTTTGTCCAAAGGGAAGGGGTTAGAGTGGTGGCAGCAGTTTAACAAGCTTTTTATATATTTTATAGGCTGTAGGTACGCTAACGAAGAGACTGGTGACTAGTTAGACTTATATTTTTTGGTAGGAAAAGGGGTTATAATCATGTCACAGGTGACTTGGGGCTCTTTTTGCTGATTCAATGGGTTGGTGTGGTGTTGAAAGCGTTGGGTTACTCGGGTATCTCTCTACATCTCAGTGTTGGCCAGTTAGTGATTCATGAAAACCAGTTTTAAAACGTGAAGGGAAAAAGTTTAGTTTTTGACATATCAAGGTATTTCGCGAGTGTGGTGAACAGGCTACGCGTATTAGCGATGCGTATACGAATTCGGTTTCCAGTCATATGAAGATGTGAGTGTATTTTCAAGTTTTCTTTCTTATTTTCTCCTTTTTATTTTATTTTCTTTGTATTCCTTTTTGTTTGCGGTGAATTTACTCGAAGGGTGTTTTTGTTTTGATGTCTCTCGAAATTCGACGGACATTGGAATGATGTCAGCGAGGGTTTTTGGTTGTTGTGAGTTACGCCCTGAGAGAGAGAGAGAGAGAGAGAGAGAGAGAGAGAGAGAGAGAGAGAGAGAGAGAGTTTGTGTGCGTGGGGGATGTTGTCACTGGGTTGGATCGCTTAGTAAGTGTTTTGCACCTTTTTTATTTTTCTATCCCCTCCCTATTTTTTTTTTATTTTTTATTTTTTTGCTTTCGTGGGATGATATACTGGGCGCGGGGCGCATTTATTTCTGGTTATCCATTATTGGGCGAAAATGTGTATTAATTTTTCTGGATTGGGATTTGTGTGTATATAAATACATCGATGTTATTGAGATCGGGGAATCTTATAGAACATAAGAGCTTCCGTAGAGAGAGAAAAATAGCGGATGCTAAGGCTACCACAATGCTGCTACATCACGTAACGAACGTGAGTACGGGCGTGAGCCCGTTCAGGTGAATGGTAGACGGTGTGCTATCTCAGCCAGTACAAATATTTATTGAAGGTGTGAATAATATTTAAGCGCAAAGAATATATTGGAAGATATAGAGGGGTTTAGAGAGCCGAAAGCTTTGCTAGATTTCAATAGAGGTGATCTCTCCCATCGTTGCAGGAGTTTCCAATTTGTAAAATGTCGTACCTGGACTGATTTGCATGCATTTTTGAAAACAGCTTATGGCTCAAAGGAACATGGAGATATGGTGAGGGACCTTAGGGGTCTTTATAAAATAAGGAAGGGTGCTAATAGCCACGTAGAACATAGTTCAAAACTTTTTGATTCAGTGGCAGATTGGGTAGGAAAATTGAAAACATCTAAATGGGTTTACAGGAGGTAGTGTCTCACTTGACAATATTCATAAACTGATCTATTTTTTGATGCTCTTGCACAATATACCAGATGCAATAGTAAATAGCTTTGATGAAAAGATTGAACCTACTTCAGAATGAAGAAAATTACTTTTATGACCCAAAATTGAGAAACCATAATTGTTCCATAAATTTCGTCCACTGTAGATAGTACAATTTTTTTGGGACAGGCCCGAGGAATAGGGTACAAAGAGACACAGAATTTTCTTCCCCCCATCTGTGTGCTAAAGTTGAATTATAACAAAAGATCGATTGATCAAAGGCAACAGCAGTTGCGCTGTTTCAACTGCAATAAACCAGGGCATCCAAAAAAAATTGTGTAGGGTTAAATGTTGTGGAATGTGTAAGAGTACCGATCACTATTGGCAATCTTGTACATCTCAGATATGGAGAGATGCGAGGCCTACACCTTAAGGTTCTGGTAATTACAATGTGAGGACTTCCCAGGTGGGTCAAACCAGAGGGCAAAGGGATCAGAGAAATTTTTGGAAGGCCGATCAACAAAAAGGGTACAGGTGATTAGTACGTGCCATTGGGGTCTCGTGGGGGACGCCCCAGAGCCCAGGCCTATAGTTTATGGAACAGTAGGGGGATGGTGGATCCAATATTTATAGACTCAGGAGCGTCTATAAATTTAATGGACTATAATTTGTATCAATCCATGTCTTCCAATTTCCCTTTGCAACCCTCAACGGAGACTGTGTGATGTGCAAGCCCATAGATTAAATATCCTGTGTTGTGTTCAATTACAGTTTACTCTCAGCGACAGAGTACTAAAAGAACCATTTTTGGTAATGAAAGGAATTGCGTTGGGCAACAGACTTTTGCTGGGTCATCCTGTGTGTAGGAGACACAAGATTTCGATCCATGCGGGTGTTAATGGGATAACAGTCAAAATACCTGGTGTTTTTCTGCCTTATGAGGACATGATTAGAACGGAGGACATGGAGATTATTGAAAAAGGAGATCTGCTCGGTGATATTAATGGCGGTGATATGGGTGTTACGGAGGGAGGTAATATTAAAACCCACATTGTGATATGGGAAATGATTGCAGGGATTCTGTTGGAGTTCACGGCGATAACAATTGTGGTGATGATATTATGGATGGGGATGTGGATACTAATATTGATGTTATCTCTGATACTAACAATGCTGGGGATGATACTGAGGGTGGTAATGTGTATGGGGTGGTGGAAAGGGAAGGGGAAGCTAACCACAAATAAATAGAGGTGTTTTATCCGAAGATATTGTGTTGTGGTACGTACCTGGTTCAAAGACTATGGTAAAAGTCAAATTGAAGGAAGTGAGAAAACCTATGGATGTGTGTATTATTGAAAATAGCGAGAGGCTTAGAGGGGTTATTAGCACAGCATCGGTGAACAGGGTATCCATGGATAGGACCACGTGGTAGGAGTTACTAAACTGTAATGATACAGTTAGGAGATACCAGAAGAATACATATATACTGGATTTGCAAGATTGGAGTCGTGATACTGGTTCAGTGGCTATCATAGAGGGGAAACCTGAGTTTTCAGAGGCAGAAATGCAATCAAGGAAACGGATATTTAGAGAACATTCAGCTAATGCGGATTATAGTGAAAATGTTGAAGCGATAAGCGAGTTCTTGGCAGAATTTGGGGATACGGTAGCCTTACAAGGAGATAAATTGGGGTTGAATAATGTGTTAGAGCATAAGGTAAATTTGGAGAGTGGCACAAAACCTACTTATATTCCTGCATATCGCACACCTTTCAAAATCAGAGAACAGGTAGAGAAAGAGGTCAATAGATGGGAGGAAGAAGGAATCATTAGACCTGGCGTGTCTCCTTACAACTTTCCCTTGTTAGCGGTGCCTAAGGACGGTTCTGTCCGTGTATGCGTCGATTTTAGATGTTTAAATGAAAAGACGATCCCTGACCGCTATCCAGTCGCGTGCATACCAGATCTTTTTGTTGAAATCGGCGGACATAATATTTATAGCTCAATTGATTTGGCGCAGGGTTTTTTGCAGGACCCTCTTAGTAAAAGTAGCAAGGAATATACCGCTTTTTCAGTGCCCAAGGGACACTATGAATTTACGCGAATGCCTTTCGGTTTATCGGGCAGTCCGATAACTTTTACCTGGTTGCTGAACACAGTTTTGCACGGGTTATTGGGCAAAAATGTTTTTGTGTATATGGATGACATATTGGTCGCAACAGACACGATCGCGCAACATCTGGAAGTGCTTACAGAAGTACTAAGAGGCTTAGATTAGTGAGGTTGAAAGTTAAGCTAGCCAAGTGTTCGTTCTTGAAAAAGCAAATTACATATATAGGCCATGTCATATCTAAGGAGTGGGTTAGAGTAAATGACGATAAAGTCAAAGCAATAGCGAATTTTCGCACCCCCGGATCAAAGAAAGAGATTAAGTCATTCCTGGGTATCGCCGGTTTCGTTTCTTCAGGAGGTGAAAGGGTTCTCTAATATAGCAGCTCCCCTAACAGATGTATTGCGGGAAGGAAGGACGGTTCAATTCAATGGAAGGAACCCCAAGCGGAGAGTTTTCAAAAGCTCAAGGACGCACTAATGAATCCCCCTGTTTTGAAATTTCCAGATTTTAGCAAACCTTTTACATTAGTGACCGATGCCAGCCAGGAAGGTATAGGTGCTTGTCTTATGCAAAAGTTTGATGGGAAAAACCATCCCATAGCCTTTTATAGCAGGAAGTTCAGGACAAAGGGCAGAAACGAGAGATCAATGGCTACCATAGATAAAGAAGCCTTTGCAATATTGTCAAGCTTGGTTCATTTTAAAAAGTTACTGATGGGGAACAAAGTAGAAGTTCTAACAGACCATAAGCCATTATTAGACCTTTTTAATAAACCCGATTTGTCGCCAAAAAGAGCTCGATGGTTTTAAACTATCAGAGATTTTGATGCAAAGCTCAAATATATAGAGGACAAATTTAATGTAGTTGCTGACGATCTCAGTAGAAGTTTTCACAACACGGAAGGTTTCCAAGTTGCGCAAGTCACTAGCGAAGCTATACAATGGGATATGGGTCTCATAGAGCAAAGGCAAAATGAGGACAACATTCTAGCAGATGCGAAAGCGTTTCTTAGAGGGGAATTAGTCAGGAAACGTTATAAGTTACCTTTTTCGGGTTTCGAGTTAGAAGGTAATCTATTGGTCGGGTGGGAAATTAAATATAAATTGAGAACCATGAAAGTAAAGGAGATATGACACAGACCGTAATTCTGAAAGTCCTAATTCCAGTGGTTTTGGATATAGTTCACTGCAGTTTCGGTAGTCCACACTTGGGAATAGAAAAAACGTATGATGAGGTTCGTGTCAAATACATTTGGAAAAACATGGGGAAAGATGTGAAAAATTTTGTGAGAAATTGTACATTGTGCAACGCACGTAAGCCTGCAAGAATAACTTCATGCAAATTAGGATCATATCCTTTACCGAGTAGACCTTTTCAGAGAATACATATGGATATCCTGGGGAATTTTAATGATAATAGATGAACTTACAAGGATAGTAGAAATTTTCCCACTTAAGCATAAAACGGCTGAAGAATTAGCCGTACATTTTTCAATGGTATCATTTGCGAGGTACAGCTCACCCAAAGTTCTATTGAACCGACGAATGGCAGAGAATTTGTGAACAAAACTTTGGAATGTTTAGCAGAAGTCATGGGGATACAGAAAGTAACAATAATTCCATACAGATCTGAGGCTAATGGGTTGTGTGAACGAGCAAACAGGAAAGTGCTCGAGGCTCTCAGGAAAACTGTAGGTGGTAATGATAAGAATTGGGACAGATATGTTGATGTTGTTAGACATAATATTAACACTATGGTTAGTGATTCTATTACAATATCTCCATTTGAAGCTTTGTTTGGTTGCCCAGCACGAGGCACATTTGATTTGCTAACTATACCTCATCATGAGGAGGATACAATCAAGGCGTTGGTATCCACAGCAAGAGAGAGACATGCTTATCTCAGCCGTAATCTCGAATCCACAACCAGAGAAATGTTACAGAAAAGTATTGGTAAAACATCTGATCCCAAGATCAATGTTGGAGACAAGGTATTTTTAAAACTTAACATGATAAATGAACTGAACTACAAATTAGGGGCGAAGTTTGAAGGTCCTTTTAAAGTCATTGAGGAAAAAATTGGAAACAGATTTGTAGTCTTAGAGGAAAAAACAGGTCGGTCGAGGTTAACACAGATTATGTATATGTTAGGTGAAGAATTCCAGTCCTCGGCAGTTGACTATGAACTAGGATGCATGTTAGTTTATGACAGATATGTGTGCGAAAGTAAGATTTTCACTCTTCGACGTACTGACCGGTCAGGTTGTGAACTAAAATTAGCTCACAAGAATTTACCGACTCACTGTGACTTTAGAGAATTCCCTGATCCATATCCATGTAAGTGTTTATGAAACACTTTCATGGACGAGTTGTAGACACCCGACTAAGCACCATGAAGAAATCCGAGAGAACACGGCAGGAACCATCAAACAACTGGGATCCCTGTAGGACGAGCGAGTTGTTGTCCCCATTGCATATGGTAGAAATCTTGCATCTGGTGCAGAAGACCGCTGTCATTGTCTCTGTTGATATTACTTGATATGGATCAGGGAATTCTCTAAAGTCACAGTGAGTCGGTAAATTCTCGTGAGCTAATTTTAGTTCACAACCTGACAGGTCAGTATGTCGAAGAGTGAAAATCTTACAGTCCCACCACTGGAGGATAGTGATGACGATGAGTATTTCTTCAATGAACGTTACACAATTCCAATAATAGTGGTCATGCTAGGTGTTATACTGATCACAATTTGTGCACTAAGAGTTCTTAAACTTCTGTGCATTCGGCAAGGCACAAGGGCTCCAGCAACGGAGGTAGCCCTAAATCATGTGGCAAATTGATTCATTCTGCATTAGTTGCTGATGTGGTGTGCAACAGGAGTGCACAAAGGACATAGGTGGCCGAGCTATCTTACAGGTATGAATTGATGTGATAGTGAATTGCATATCGTGTGCCCTTGCTTGGAGACAGAGTGAGCTGTGAAGGCGACCTCCTTGAATGAAGGAATCTGATGCGTATGCATTTTTCAACAGGAGGCTGTCCGTACTGTTGCCAGGGGCAGTTTGGGGTGTAGTGGGTATGTACATTCGTTTGTACGGACGTCACAGGACTGACCAATCAAGGCACGTGGGGGAAAGACACTTTCCTTTGCGATAGGAAGAAAGACAGTTGAGTGAACGCCAGGTGTCGGGAGAAAACCCCCCATCTTAAAGGTATGGCACATATTTTAAATGACTTAGAAACAGTTGCCTTTGAAAAGAGAGAAGTGTGAAATGTATCTCTTTACTTAACCCTTTAACGCCATTTGGACGTATTAAACGTCGAAGAAAATTATCTGTCGGGTGCCGAACTGACGTACGAAACGACGTAAAAAAAGTTTTTTTTTTTTAATTCGCGAAAAATAGTTATAGGCATACTAGGCGAAAACTTTTGAATCACGTGCCTTGGGGATGCTGGGAGTTCACGGATCAAGCTGTTGTTTTGTTTACAATCGTTACCCAGGCGCGCAAGCGCGAATTTCTTTCTTCTTGCACTAAAAAGCATCAGCGACATATCTCGGAAATTATTTCGTCATTTTGACATAATTTTTGCACCATTTTATATTAGCCGTTACATTGAGTTTTATATATGAAAATGTGCACAATTTTATGTAGAATAAAAAAAAAACAAAAAAAAACTTATGGTTGTAGCTTTTATCAGTTTTGAAATATTTTCATATAAATAATGATAAGTGCCAAAATTTCAACCTTAGGTCAATTTTGACTCTACCGAAATGGTCGAAAAACGCAATTGTAAGCTAAAACTGTTATATTCAAGTAATATTCAATAATTTACCTTCATTTTACAACAAATTGGAAGTCTCGAGCACAATATTTCGATTTATGGTGAATTTATGAAAAATCTTTTTCCTTACGTCTTCGTGGTAACTCTGCCACATGTAAGAATTGTTAATTTGTGTAGTTTTGTCAAAAGGGAGGGGGTTAGAGTAGTGGCAGCTGTTTAACAAGCTTTAGGTACGCTAACGAAGAGACTGGTGACTAGTTAGACATATATTTTTTGATAGGAAAAAGGGTTATAATCATGTTACAGGCAACTCGGTGCTCTTTTTGCTGATTCAATGGGTTGGTGTGGTGTTGAAAGCGTCGGGTTACTCGGGTATCTCTCTGCATCTCAGTGTTGGCCAGTTAGTGATTCATGAAAACCAGTGTTTTAAAACATGAAGGGAAAAGTTTAGTTTTTGAAATATTAAGGTATTTCGCGAGTGTGGTGAACAGGCTACGCATATTTGCGATGCGTATACGAATCTGGTTTCCAGTCATATGAAGATGTGAGTGTATTTCAAGTTTTTTTTCTTATTTTCTCC
Source organism: Macrobrachium nipponense (assembly GCF_015104395.2). Taxonomy (NCBI): domain Eukaryota; kingdom Metazoa; phylum Arthropoda; class Malacostraca; order Decapoda; family Palaemonidae; genus Macrobrachium; species Macrobrachium nipponense. The sequence goes on along the minus strand of NC_087209.1, from coordinate 35,066,559 downwards.
TTTTTATTTTATTTTTATGTATTCAATTTTGTTTGCGGTGAATTTACTCGAAGGGTGTTTTTGTTTTGATGTCTCAAAATTCGACGGACATTGGAATGATGTGAGCGAGGGTTTTTGGTTATTGTGAGTTAGCCCTGAGAGAGAGAGAGAGAGAGAGAGAGAGAGAGAGAGAGAGAGAGTTTGTGTGTGGGGAGATGTTGTCGCTGGGTTGGATCACTTAGTATATACTATATATATATGTGTAATATATATATATATATATATATATATAGATATTATATATATATATATATATCTATATATATATGATATATATATATATATATATATTATATATATATATATATATATATATATATATATATATATATATTGTTACGTATATAGCGGGCCTTGAGAGAGGCTAGATACGTAAACGGAAGTGATTGAGGGATTTCAAGAGGGAATTGCTTTAACTTACCGTAAACTGATAGTTATTATTATTAATTTCTTTAGAGGGAAGGTCGCCAGAAAACTCAGCTCGTTACTTACAGCTATTTATTTACAAAGAGGCCCGTGCTGGGCTGGAGAAAAGGTAAATGATGGCTCCACTGGAGCTGTTATAGCTGGTTTTCATACACTTGGGGTAATGCACACTTGCGGGCAGAGAGACGGCACGTGACTCATGGAATCTGGAAAAGAATCCCAGATTAAACAAGATAAAAGGAAAAATGACTTCTTGCTTTGATTAATTAATTCTCTAATACTGGGGAGAAGGAACTTTTAAGGTTTCACTGAATTATGCAATGACTCCATTGGTCTGGGACGATCACACAAGGGGAAGCATGCGGCCATGAGGCAGTGAGAGGGAACAAAAGGATGAATTCCTTTTGTTGCTGGAAATTGAATTGGGAGAATGAGGATCAAAATTATAATAGGTGATAAGGGACTGGCAATATGTTGTTTCACAAGACGTACCTGGATGACGTGTTCAGTGGCTCTTTGTAGAAAAGCATGGCCCCCTTTGTCTGAGGCCTGGGTCATCGGCGCGCCACTCACACCCTGGGTAGGCCTAACAGGAAGGCAGGTAATTTGACCTCTGTCCGAGATCACGTCTCGCAGCCGACTGAGATCGATACTCGTTGTTTTTGAATCACGGGGCTTCCAAAGACTGCCTCGAGCATCGCCTGAAAGGTGGTAAACACAACGCCAGAAAATTGGGAAGGAAAATAGGTCTTATTGTAGAAGTCCCTATAATCCATCTCGAAGCCTAGCTACTCTTGTGACTTGCCTCTCTTACCCTAAGCTTCCGTCAGACCGGAAAGGATCTTCCCATACGACATACCCACTCTCCCAACAACAGTCGCTTCAGGAGAAGGCATGGCTGCTACTTTTATAATTAAATATCACTAAAACTCTGCTGGGAAGGCGAGGCGTTCTATAGACGTAGCAGCTCCCCCTGTTAAGAAGGCATTCAATCCCTTTCGGGCGTGAAGGTCTTGGCTTAAATAAGTTGATCGCCTCGACTACCAGTTCTCCTACTCAACTTGAAGTTTTTTTGAGCAGCGATACGGCTGACTACAATGGCCTACCTAACTTATAGGCAAAGATGCTAAGTGTACTAACTTAATGTAGTGATGTAATCTAGCCTAAGTAATAACTACGGGTTGTCTGTGACGACAGTCTACTCTACCCCTAGATAAGGTTACTTGAAGATTCTACTTTCTACTAACGTAATGCCCTGGTACTAAATCATTAGCCTAACCTACTCAATACAGTTAAATGGAGACGCAATCATTCCAGAGTGTGGTACGCACAGCAGTAATGTGTCGCCGGAATTGTTAAAATACATAATGAGAGGTAATGATGCATGGGGATGATGAGTGGTTAATTGACCAGGAGGAAATGCAATGAGGTAATTATATTTAAGTGAGGGTTAGTATTACAATGGCTAGGGGTCAGAGGTTGTGCTACTGGCAGAGATCAGGGCTGGCTACCTTCTCTGGGTAGGTGCCAGGATCATTCTGCAAATGAATGCGACACTGTACCTCGGGCACAGGTGTCAAGGAGAGCATGTGGCTCTTTTTGTTAATATGTTAATGATTGGTTACGTCCCTTCTTCTTCTTCTTCTTATTCCTCCAGGACCTGGCTATACCAGTCCTAGGAGTAGACAGAGGCACAGACTCTGGGGAAAGGCAGAAACGCCGGCAGGAGCAGAGGCAGTGTAGCCTGAGGGATTTCAGGAGAACACCCTACTTCGGTATCTGCAGCAACCGTCGTAGAGGTGGAACCTACTGCAGGGGAGGCCCTCACTTCGGCTGCTGCGACAACCGTCGTAAGGGGAAAACTCCAGGCTGACTCCTGGTCGGGCAGTTCCTGGTTTTCCAGAGGAGTTATGAAGGTTAGGTCTGCCGGAGGTTCATCCTCGGGCGACAGTGGTGAGGGTGAAGAAGACTCATGGACTTTGGGTTGGCCATGGGGTGTGGTAAGCTCCATGCCTGTTGGAGGATCTCCTGTAGGAGGATCCTTGGTTAGGTTAGGCGCCGGCGCTAGCTCAGGGCCAGGCGCAGAGGTCAAGTTCGGTGGTGGCTCTACGTCCAGGCTGGACGGAGCTTGGCACTGCCCAGTGCTGCCAAGTGGCACTGGCGAGTGTGGAGGTCGACTGGACCTGTGGCGGGTACCGGAGATGCAATACCTCTCAGCGGGCCCTTGGTAATGGGAGACTTCAGGTCCTGCCCTAGGATGAGGTCGTAACCTCCTGGAAGGTAGCTTGCAACTGCAAGTGTACATACCTTGGCAAGGTGAGGTCGTACGAACTCTCAATTGGACGGTGGGAAGGATCATCTTACTATGATTGATGCCTTCAATCGTGATCAGTTGCCGTCTATCATGGGTGCCCCTCGGGGGATTTGATCTTTCCGTATCAGGAGATTTGAGCACCGGAGTCATCAAAGGCTCTGACATGGCTTGGTGGATAATGACCTTGGAGGGGTGCGACGGTTATGGGCCCTGAGCTGGGGTCCTAGCAACGAAGGATTGGTAACTGCCATTGCGATGGCAGGAATATTGTAATTCGCGCACCCTACGTAGTTGCAGACATGTGACCCTTGCGGCACAGTCTCGGCAGAACGGTTCGAGAACTTCTTCTGTGGCTTGGACGTAAGGCCGAGATGCCCCACAGGTTGCGAATCTGTGGAGTCACCAAGGCTGGCAGTGTGCTCTGGCACAGGTGAAGAGTCCTCTCTGGCCGTGATTTGAGGTGGTGAGGTAGCTTGGCCCTGGAGTGGTGTGGGGGAGGGACATCCCCAGAGAGGTCCCGTCCCAATAGGAAACCTACTCCATGCCGAATCGTACGCACCACACCTAGGCGGTGAGGTTTGGTGCACCAAGGAGTGGTGACCTGCAGGACGACTGTGGGAACGGTCTTGGACTGCCCTTCGACCCAAGTCATGGCCCACCTGATGTGCTCGTCAGAACTGTGGCACTGGCTTGGCACTTGGTCCCAGTCTATAAGACACAGATCGGAGCCGGTATCTACCGTAACTGGCAGAGTCACAGGTAGGGTAGAGCCATCCAGGGGTGCCACTGTGACTGAAGAGGTCCACACGCCCGTCTCAGGGTGAGACCTGGACTCGGGCATAACGGCCGAGGGGGTGTGGCACTGATCAGGTGGACGTGCCGGGTCGAAGGCACGTGCTTGGGGCACCCGGGATATCCAGGGGAGTAGTGCCCCTGTAGCCCACAGGCTCTGCAGGAGTCCCTCTGCTGGGCTGGTCTCTGGAAGGCATCTGATTGGTCTTGAGAGGAGGCTGAGGCACCATTCGGTGGCCTAGGAGGGTTCTGAGGGGGTTTGTGGCTCTCAGCGCTCTTGAGGCGGCACTCTGCTGCGATGTGACCCACTTTCTTGAAAAAAAACAAACGTTGCAAGTTCCGTGGGGTGTCCTTGGTGGGCGTCCTTTGGCCGAGTGGATCCAGAGAGATGACCGGGTGGCACTATGCGTCGGTGGGCGGTGCGTGAGAGGGGTGAAGGTCTCCCAGTCGTCAGCCAGGCGACAAGCTTCCGCAAGTGTCTTGGGTTGCTTGTCGTTAAGGTGCACTGCGAGTGGCCCAGGTACACACTGGTAGAGGTCTTCCAGCATGATCCTGTTAAACAGGTCCTGGAACTCGGTGCACGACATAGCCTCGAGCCAGCGCTTTCCGGCTTGGATTTTGTGGTAGAGTAATCTCCCCAGGCCCAACAACTTCCTTTGCCTGACCTCTGAAACGCTGCCTCCACCTCTCCGGGTGATTTCATAGGCCTTTGTAATGACCCGGCGAACTTCCACCAGGTACCCCTCGCTGACCCTGATCCAGTGAGCGGAGGGGCAGTCTTAGCCTTGCCGTCCCACCGGTGCTTGGCAAGCAGGGCGGCCCTCTCTATCTCAGTGGTAGGGTAGTTCCGAATAAGGCTTCCACTTCTTCCAGCCATGCCTCGGGCTCATCCTCAGTCCACTTCGGGATGAGCGTTAATGCTGGCAATAGGGTTGGACGAACACTGTAGGCGTGGGCTGGGAGCTGGCTGCATGGCTAGGGCTTCGGTGATCACCTGTCGTGCCTTCTCCACCTCGAGCTCCTTCTCCTTGAGAGCTAGCTAATTGCTTTTTCCTATCTTCTTCTCTGGCCTTCCTCTCCTGCTTCTTTTTCCTTCCTCTCTGCTTTCTTTTCCTTCCAGCTCTTCTTCTCTGGCGGCCCACTCCTGCAGGAGGAAGATCCATCCACCTGCCCCTTCACCCACTGGGTGAGGTCCTGCCCAGTGTAACCGGCGTTCGTGCCCAGAGCCATGAGGGTCTGGAGCCTTTCCAGCTCCATGGATATATGTGGTTGGGCAGCAGAAGCCATTTCACCTTAGGCTGCAGTAGAAGCTTGGATGAAAAAAATCTTAAAGGACTGGGTGCTCTGTGGCACTTTTGGGGAGTGTCACCCTCTGAGTGAGGCGGACAAATCAAATGGAGTGTGCGGCGCACGTCACACTAAGGGGCGTTCCGCAGGACGGACACGCAGGTAGAATGGCTACCTGTACGCCTGTACAGGTGCAATGGCACTTATGAGGAGGCGCTCCCTTGTTTGGAGCACTGGTTATCGTGCTGGTGTGTCCCGTCGGACGACACTAGATGCAGTATACTTAAGATACCGAAGTGAAGGGCACTGCTCATGGCAGAGTGTAATGGTGGAGGAGAGAAAGTAAAAGGTGGGAGTACTTCAGCAGCCAGTCGATGAACAGTGTCAAGAATTAGTGGCACTGTAAAATGATAAGACCTGACGTGCACTGGTGGTGGCCAGTCCTAAACTGTAACGACTTCCCTGTCTGAAGTATGAATTTGCGTGGCACACTGTGCGAATTGTGCTGCGATACACGCAAGTCTTTTGGGATAAAAATGAACAAGACCACTCGGGCAACGACAGGTAATTGGAAATTTAGAAATGCTCAGGCCCTCGCTGAAGTACTCGGTAAATGAAACAAAATAAATGTTTGCAAACTGCAATGGACACATGCGCGTACGTATCACGCTGTGTAAATGAAAGACACAAGAGACTAAAATAATGTTAATTCTGCATGCTATAATTAATGGTAAGATGTAGTACTCTTGGCTTCGTGAATAATGGATTCTGGTTTTCTCTCTCTTTCTCTCTCTCTCTCTCTCTCTCGGAGAGGGTGAAAAATGATATATGAATGAACTCCCTTATATTTGAATTGAACTACTAATGTTAGTTTAATATGACGCAACTTGCGTTAAATGATTTACTTACGTTAACGTTTACTGAAAGAATTGCTTTTGAAAACGTTTTATGAAAAATGATAACGCGCTCGCGGTGAACGATGTTTACGTTAATGTTAGCGCTTGCGCTTATGAAATGATTTGCGGTTGAATATGAAATTTACAAAGACCGCGTTTACGTTAACAATTCTTGCAAGTGACTCTACTTTTAAGATTTACGTTAACTTTTATGTAAGGACCAAGTGAAAAATTACGGTAAGGATTTGAAAACGATGATAGCAAACAATTGTAAATGAGGTTACGTTAAGTGCGAAGTGAAATGAAACTTCGCTCAGCGAGCGAGTGAGTGAGCGATGCGAGGTGAAACACGGGAGCGAGCTGACCAGCGCGGGCGAATCAGCTGATTCTCTGTATATGCGAAGGCATTTATTACAAAACAAAATTCTACTTTCTTATTCAAGGCGAATTACGTTAATTTCTCTGCAGGACGATAGATACTAGCTACCGAGATCGATATTATTTACGTTAAAACTTTGAGACTTACGTTACTTTGCTTAAATGGTTTAGATAATTCTGGAAGGGATAAAAACATGGCTGCCGCTGTGAGCGAAAACGAAGGCTGGTTGAGACCGCGCAGGCGCGAAAGCTTACTAAGCTGAGAGGTAAGCGGTTACCAACACTTGGAATGAAAACTAAGTTAAAAATGGATTCCCTAACATATCACAGACAAAAGAATTGTACACTTCTTTTGCCGTAACTATTAGTAAAACACTCCTAACTAGCTAGGCTTTCTAATACAGCAATAAACCCTGGCAAAGCACTTCCTAGTTTGATCTGGTCCTTTCTGGCATCTATCTGCACACGTGTTCGTGTGAGCTCCTACGACAACAATGCGATTTACAAAACAGAATTCGCTCGGCGCTCTGGCCGTTACAATAATGAGAATATTTCTACCTTCACATTTGTTTAACACACTTCTACAATAAAAATACTTAAACGTACCTTAAGCTAACATTGGTTATAGAATAATCATATTAATGAATGGAATACCTTACCGTGAGTCAGTGTGTCTTCTTTCCCTGCAAGTGTGCTTGATTTACGCTTTGTAAAATAATTTACAGTTTACGTTTTACAACGGATAATGCGATTTACAAGCTTTTTTTTTAAGCAAGCTAGGTTCATATCCTCGGCGAAGGTCGACAATGTTACGTATATAGCGGGCCTTGAGAGAGGCTAGATACGTAAACGGAAGTGATTGAGGGATTTCAAGAGGGAATTGCTTTAACTTACCGTAAACTGATAGTTATTATTATTAATTTCTTTAGAGGGAAGGTCGCCAGAAAACTCAGCTCGTTACTTACAGCTATTTATTTACAAAGAGGCCCGTGCTGGGCTGGAGAAAAGGTAAATGATGGCTCCACTGGAGCTGTTATAGCTGGTTTTCATACACTTGGGGTAATGCACACTTGCGGGCAGAGAGACGGCACGTGACTCATGGAATCTGGAAAAGAATCCCAGATTAAACAAGATAAAAGGACAAATGACTTCTTGCTTTGATTAATTAATTCTCTAATACTGGGGAGAAGGAACTTTTAAGGTTTCACTGAATTATGCAATGACTCCATTGGTCTGGGACGATCACACAAGGGGAAGCATGCGGCCATGAGGCAGTGAGAGGAACAAAAGGATGAATTCCTTTTGTTGCTGGAAATTGAATTGGGAGAATGAGGATCAAAATTATAATAGGTGATAAGGGACTGGCAATATGTTGTTTCACAAGACGTACCTGGATGTCGTGTTCAGTGGCTCTTTGTAGAAAAGCATGGCCCCCTTTGTCTTAACCGAAGGGGAATTTTTTCTCGATAATAGATTTGCCTGGACCAGGGCGCGAACCTATGGATCCTTTCAAACCCAGGAACGTCAGTGAAGCGTTACCTACTACACCACCGCGAGAGGCTAAAAGTTCATGTCGCCTCTCACCCTCATATACCTTTCGCGCGCAGGTAATTAGTGGTTTGGAGACAACATCAACCCACCTCGACTCCGGTAGTGTTTGTAGTGCTTTTGACAGCACGTAGCCAATCTATAAGTCATATCTCATTTCCGTGATTCATATACAAATATCGAGCTACAATGTCCTTTAATATCTAATTCGCTCTACCTCGGAATTAATATAGTTTCATATATGCTTAACCGAAGGGGAATTTTTTCTCGATAATAGATTTGCCTGGACCAGGGCGCGAACCTATGGATCCTTTCAAACCCAGGAACGTCAGTGAAGCGTTACCTACTACACCACCGCGAGAAGCTAAAAGTTCATGTCGCCTCTCACCCTCATATACCTTTCGCGCGCAGGTAATTAGTGGTTTGGAGACAACATCAACCCACCTCGACTCCGGTAGTGTTTGTAGTGCTTTTGACAGCACGTAGCCAATCTATAAGTCATATCTCATTTCCGTGATTCATATACAAATATCGAGCTACAATGTCCTTTAATATCTAATTCGCTCTACCTCGGAATTAATATATTTTCATATATGCTTAACCGAAGGGGAATTTTTTTCTCGATAATAGATTTGCCTGGACCAGGGCGCGAACCTATGGATCCTTTCAACCCATGAACGTCAGTGAAGCGTTACCTACTACACCACCGCGAGAAGGCTAAAAGTTCCATGTCGCCTCTCACCCTCATATACCTTTCGCGCGTTCCTGGGTTTGAAAGGATCCATAGGTTCGTGCCCTGGTCCAGGCAAATCTATTATCGAGAAAAAATTCCCCTTTGGTTAAGCATATATGAAAATATATTAATTCTGAGGTAGAGCGAATTAGATATTAAAGGACATTGTAGCTCGATATTTGTATATGAATCACGGAAATGAGATATGTCTTATAGATTGGCTACGTGCTGTCAAAAGCACTACAAACACTACCGGAGTCGAGGTGGGTTGATGTTGTCTCCAAACCACTAATTACCTGCGCGCGAAAGGTATATGAGGGTGAGAGGCGACATGAACTTTTAGCCTCTCGCGGTGGTGTAGTAGGTAACGCTTCACTGACGTTCCTGGGTTTGAAGGATCCATAGGTTCGCGCCCTGGTCCAGGCAAATCTATTATCGAGAAAAAATTCCCCTTCGGGTTAAGCATATACGAAAATATATTAATTCCGAGGTAGAGCGAATTAGATATTAAAGGACATTGTAGCTCGATATTTGTATATGAATCACGGAAATGAGATATGACTTATATATATATATATATATATATATATATATATATATATATATATATATATATATATATATATATATATAAGTAAGAGGACATTTGGAATCCTTCTGAGAAGTTCTATCAGAACAATGCTTTTATCTTTCGTTACAAATGATAATAAAGAAGTTAGCATCGCTGGAAATCCAGTTCTAAACATTACCCGGCGACCACCCTCTATAAAATCTACATATATGTCCGACTTTGGTTCAGTTCAGTCCAGTAGTTTCTCCGTCTGTAAGGAACGTACACATATAGAAAAAGAAAAAAGGTGCAAACAGCTTACTAAGCGATCCAACCCAGCGACAACATCCCCCACACACACAAACTCTCTCTCTCTCTCACCGTAAACAAAATAAAAAACAAAACAAAAACAAAGAATAAAAAGGAGAAAATAAGAAAGAAAACTTGAAAATACACTCACATCTTCATAAGACTGGAAACCGAATTCGTATACGCATCGCAAATATACGTAGCCTGTTCACCACTCGCGAAATACCTTAATATGTCAAAACTAAACTTTTTCCTTTCACGTTTTAAAACACTGGTTTCCATGAATCACTAACTGGCCAACACTGAGATGCAGAGAGATACCCGAGTAACCCAACGCTTTCAACACCACACCAACCCATTGAATCAGCAAAAAGAGCCCCAAGTCACCTGTGACATGATTATAATCCCTTGTCCTAAAAAAAAAATAGGTCTAACTAGTCACCAGTCTCTTCGTTAGCGTACCTACAGCCTATAAAATATATAAAAAGCTTGTTAAACTGCTGCCACCACTCTAACCCCCTCCCTTTTGACAAAACTACACAAATTAACAATTCTTACATGTGGCAGCAGGCGGCGCCCTCTATCTGCAAGCATGTCACTAAGCTATTAAGCTCACATAAATACAAAATAAACTAATTATTACCCAAAGCAGATGAACATAAATAAGAGTAAATTGATTAATAAGTCATAGTGATAAAATCCAAGTCAGCCCCACAAAGAAAACTATTCTGTTGTCATTCCACTCTCCTGGATAAGTATTCACTCCCAGACCCAAAATGTCAATTATTACATTGTATTAGTCAAGTTAGAGAATCCTGTCTATAATATCATGGAATAGAGCCCATCTGTAATAAAGATACATAACATAATATTAACCCTTAAACGCCGACTGGACGTATTTTACGTCGACATTTTTTGTCTCTCGGGTGCCGACTGGACGTATTTTACGTCGACATACAAAAGTTTTTTTAAAAATTCGCGGAAAAATACTTTTAGGCCTACCAGCCGAAAACTCTTGAATCACGCGCCTTGGGGGATGCTGGGAGTTCACGGATCAAGGTGTTGTTTTGTTTACAATCGTTACGCAGGCGCGCAAGCGCGAATTTCTTTCTTGCCGCGCTAAAAAGTATCTGTGACACATCTCGGAAATTACTTCGTCACTTTGACATAATTTTTTTACCATTTTAAATTAGCCGTTACATAGAGTATTATATATGAAAATGTGCGCATTTCTCTGTAGAATACAACAAAAAAATACTCATGATTGTAGCTTTTATCAGTTTTGAGATATTTTCATATAAATAACGATAAGTGCCAAAATTTCAACCTTCGGTCAACTTTGACTCTACCTAAATGGTCGAAAAACGCAATTGTAAGCTAAAACTCTTATATTTTAGTAATATTCAATCATTTACCTTAATTTTGCAACTAATTGGAAGTCTCTAGCACAATATTTCGATTTATGGTGAATTTATGAAAAAACTTTTTCCTTACATCCGCGCGGTAACTCTTCCGAAAAAAATCATACATGCGATTGTGGTAATGTTTGCACCATTTTAAATTAGCCGTTACATAAAGTTTTACATATGAAAATGTGCGCAATTTCATGCACAATACAACTAAAAACAACCCATGGTTGTAGCTTTTATCAATTTTGAAATATTTTCATATAAAAAATGATAAGTGACAAATTTTCAACCTTCGGTCAACTTTGACTCTACCGAAATGGTCGAAAAACGCAATTGTAAGCTAAAACGCTTATATTCTAGTAATATTCAATTCAAGCATTTACCTTCATTTTGCAACAAATTTGAAGTCTCTAGCACAATATTTCGATTTATGGTGAATTTATGAAAAAAATAACATTTTCTTTACGTCTGCGCGGTAACTCTTCCGAAAAAATCATACGTGCGATTGTGGTAATGTTTGCACCATTTTAAATTAGCCGTTACATAAAGTTTTATATATGAAAATGTGCGAAATTTCATGTATAATACAACAAATAATAGTTGAAGGTTGTATCTTTTCTCATTTTTGAAATATTTGCATATAAATCACGATAAATAGAAAAAAAAACCACGTTCGGTCAAATTTGACTCTACCGAAATGGTCGAAAAACGCGATTGTAAGATAAAACTCTTACAGTCTAGTAATATTCAGTCATTTATCTTCATTGTGAAACAAATTCGAAGTCTCTAGCACAATATTTAAATTTATGGTGAATTTTTAAAAAAAACTTTCCTTCCCTCCGCGCGCGGATTCTCCGCCACAAATCTCCGAAATGCGTAAGTCCCATTCTCGGAATATTTGCTCCGTTTCATATTAGGCATTTCATAGAGTTTTATATATGAAAATGTGTGCAATTTCATGTAGCATAAAACGAAAAATGTTTGAAAGTTGTAGCTTTTCTTATTTTCGAAATAATTGCATATAAAAAAATATATATGAAAAAAATTCGACATTCGGTCAACTTTAACTCGTCAGATATGGTCGAAAACTGCAATTGTAAGCTAATATTCTTACAGTATAGTAATATTCAATCATTTGTCTTCATTGTGAAAGAAATTGGAAGTCTCTAGGACAATATTTAGAATTATGGTGAATTTTTGAAAAAAATATTTGTTTACGTCCGCGCGTTACGAATTCATGCTTTATTTTGTGATATTATTTTCTCTGTGTTGCTTTTATCGTTTTACAATGTGTTATATACCAAAATGATTGCAATTTAGTGTATATTACAACGAAAAAAAAGTAACTTGTTACCTTTAACCGTTTTGTGCACAACGCGATTTGAATACAATTATATATGAAATTTCGTTTTTGCACTATCATATATTGCATTATTTATATATGATCATTTCTGATGATCGCATACTAACCTTCAGGCAACGACAAAAAAAGGAGCCAAAAATGAACTCTTAATCTTGAAAACTAAGCGCGCTGTGATTTTTTGAAAAAAATATTTTTTCCGCTTCCGCGCTCACTCTGAAACGTCTCCGGCACACAGGAGACATTTTTTTTTTACCGCTTCGGCGTTTAAGGGTTAAGTAAAGAGATACACTTCACAATTCTCTCTTTTCAAAGGCAATATTAAGTAAACAGATACATTTCACACTTCTCTCTTTTGAAAGGTAACTGTTTCTAAGTCATTTAAAATATGTGCCATACCATTAAGATGGGGGGGTTTTCTCCCAACACCTGGCATTCGCTCAACCGTCTTTCTTCCTATCACAAAGGAAAGTGTCTTTCCCCCAAGTGACTCG
>NC_087209.1:35035617-35050617 GCF_015104395.2 Macrobrachium nipponense | reverse complement strand
CAATAATAAAACTTGAAAAGAATTCTAAGTAAATGCAAATTAATTCACAAGTGTTAAATTCAATTAAATGTGTAATGATTAAGCAATGAAAATAACTAAGTCAATTAAATTGTGAATGCAAATGAAAATACAGAAAAATGTGGACAATACCAAAATGGCAAAAAGTATTAATCACACAGAATATAAAATAAAAACGTACACTTCAATAAGAAAATGAACAAATGCATAAAAAAATAAACAAACACAAAACACAAAAATTTGCAATGTGTACAAATGTAAATGGTTTCTCTCAAACCACTGTAACCATCAGATATTAGTTTTTACCAAACCTTTGTAACCATCAGTTATTAGTTTTTACCTAACCACTGTTCCTATCAGTTATTAGTTGCAACTAATAAAAATATAACACACTTTACCTTTTTGGTATACCAATTTCTTTCTTTCTTGCTGCAGCTTGTTTCACACTTTCACAAAACCAGGCGCCATTACAACAACAATGTTTGTTCAGATTCCACAAAAAACATTAAATAATACTAAATAAACTCTAAGAAATATCAAATCTGAAATTTACAAATTACGAGTGACCATTCAATAAGTATGAAATCGTTACATTACTTTAAAATCAAAAGTGCTATGCGATGGAAAGAGAGAGAGAGAGAGAGGAGAGAGCGAGATGAGCGAGAGAGAGAGAGAGAGGAAAGAGAGAGAGAGAGAGAGAGAGATGTGAACGTTTTTTGAGTCTTTAACCCCGAATGAAAAACTTCTCCCTTACGGAAGCTGGACTGGAGATGACACAAAACGTTTTGGGCAACAATTCTTCCAGAAGCTTGCCATTATGACGCCAAACTTTACAAACGGATAATGTGTTAATTTTTGCCCTGCCATCTCCTGCACGTGCGACGCGGTCAAAGACATATGTGTACGAGACTAGTCTGCTCAACAGACATGTACTCGACTCGATCGACCGAAGCAGAAGTCCCTTATCACACATGATGACAGAATCCCAAAACACAATGAAGACTCGAGGTCCCTAATCAAACGTGTTGACAGATTAGGAAAAACAACTCTAGCTTTGAATGGACAAAGATATTCTCTCTCTTTCTACAATCTACTACATTATATATTCTTTTATAATATGTAATGCAGAAATCTGAACACACATTTAAAACATCCTAACTCTAAGCTATCTAGGAATCTGAAAAAATGTTGCACAATCTTATACACAATACTTTATACAGTCAAAGAGGGGATATATGCATTTTGACAGTAGCAATACATAATATATATATATATATATATATATATATATATATATATTTCTATAATATATATATATATATATATATATATTTCTATAGATCTATATATCATATATATATATATATATATATATATATATATATATCATATATATATATATATATATATATATATATATATATATATATATATATATATATATATATATATATATATATATATATATATATATATATATATATATATATATATATATATATATATATATATATATATATATATATATATATATATATATATATATATATATATATATATATATATATATATATATATATATATATATATATATATATATATATATATAATATATATATATATATATATATATATTAAAATTATACAGCAGCTGTATAATTTCTACAGTATGCGTCTTTCACGCAATTACCCGCCCTGCCCCCACCCCACCCTTCCCCCATCAAAGATAAGGAAGCAGAAAATGAGAAAAAAGTTAATGATGGCTAAGTCACGTACACTTCCACAAGGCATTGTAATAAATTAATTCCGCAATATTATTTCCTTTTGTAAATCTTCCATACTGTGTCGTATTGTAAGGGATGTTGAAGGTGACATCCACGTGTCTTTAACGTTGTATTTTCTTGATGCTAATATCCGGGCATTATTCTAGCTATCTAGTAAATGAATAATCAAACGCCACATCGTCATAACAATTATTGGGTGGAGGGCAACAGCCTTGCGGTTTTACCACTTCATAATGCTTGGCAATAATAATAATAATTAATGGTAACAGTAGTAGAAATTGTGGTAGTAGTAGCAGCAGAGATAGAAATAGTAGAAATGGTAGTAATAAAACAGTATAGTAATCAAACTAATCTAGCAATACTATTCTTACGAATTACAGTGATCGTAACAGCAATTATAACAATAACAGAAAACTTGACTCGAGTAGAGATTGACAGATTTTTTTTTATAATTGCTATGGCAGCAACTATGGTCATCGAAGCGGGTTTGAAGGTCACCACCACATTAATGTTTGCAAATGGAAGGAAAGGATGAATATCAACATCAAACAACTTTGAACAATCAACGAATCACGCGCCGAGAACAACAGAACCAAGTTTATCGGAAAGGACTTCGGAGTACCGGCAAACGAGAAGAGAACTTAGAGAGAGAGAGAGAGAGAGAGAGAGAGAGAGAGAGAGAGAGAGAGAGAGAGAGAGAGAGAGAGACTTAAGGACGGAAAACGAGAATCTCCTTGCTTCCTCGTTTGGCCGACGAAGCTGAGGAGACGAAATATAACATTTTATCACGCCACAACTTGCCTTTACAAGTAATTGCCGAGGCATAATTGTAGAGCCAATCACTTCATATCGATTAGAACCATAATGGTATAATCTTGGTAATTACATTTTGAGGTCTGATAGCTAAATGGCCCAGGGGAGATGTTTAGCCTTGAGAGAGAGAGAGAGAGAGAGAGAGAGAGAGAGAGAGAGAGAAGGGGTGATACCTGAGTAGGATGTTCCTCTTCTCAAAGGAGGCCAACGACATGATCGCCCTCCACCCGCCTCCCTGGGATCTCCCCTCCCCCCCAAAAGGGTTAACTGTTATGTGGAAGGGGGAAGAAGGCTTTCTAAGGGATTAACTTGGCATCGATCCACACTCAGTCGCACACAAACAAGAAAACAAACAACAAACTCATACGACCAGAAATGCACAAACAAGCATGGTTATTGTTTTAAAGTTGCGATAAAACGTACGAGTACACACACACACACACACACACAGACACAGACACACACACACACACACACATATATATATATATATATATATATATATATATATATATATATATATATATGCATGTTGACATTCTTTATCGTAACGATGAAATATATAAAGATTGAACTGTTTGAACATTGTTAAACATTAAGAGTAAAGTATAGACGAATGTAATCTTTGAAGTGGAATAAGTCATAAAAAATAAATTCCTTTTCATCATCAACATTTTATCACAAAGGACTTTAATTCGGGTATTTCCTTATTCATATATTCGTAAATGGAATTTACCATACCTATTATGATTGCCGCTCGAAAATCTAGCAGACTGAGAGAACAACCTCAAGTTCATCAGTATCTTTAAGTGACTGACTAATCACGCTTTGTTGGCTCGACGTTTACGTTAGATTTTATGTGTTGCTACGTCTTTGTTGGTTGGTCAGAATGGAGAGGGACACACCATGGCTCTTTATCCCCTTCAACACTTGCCATGATCAACACGTTATTACTAATCTGCATTAAAAAAAATAATCTGACGTTGCTTTTTTGAGTTCCATTTAAACATAAATGGATGAGTTTAGAACTGTGAAAGAGCCTGCACAAATTATGGTTATCGGACAGATAACTTCATAAAAAGATAAAAGAAAAATATATGATATACATACCAGGAAAAAAACAAACAGAAAATAGTATCTAAAAAGATAAACGATATAGGATTAACCTACTTCTAGACTAATCAAAACTTGAATAAAAATGTGTTCGCTCACCATCACAACTTTCACTATTCAGTATAAAAGGAATATTGTTATGTATACCTGCACCCACCTGAGAGTCACTTCAGTGCGAACAACCGCAAGAAATTATTGGTGCAGTGAGATAGCTGTTTGTCTGTCCGTCCCATAGAGGTTATTTAGCTGGAGATGCTATCTGCATACCAGTTCTACGTAGTTCGGTGGTCTTCCACCAGGGCGGCGCTGCAGAACCTTGTGGCAATCTTTAAATGTATGGTAACCATGCAAATTGAACAAGGGCTTAGTGCGATTGTGATTTTTTCTCCCTAATGTTTAATGAGTATTTAGTGAATGTTTAGTGAGTGTTTGGGGTTTAGCAAATGTTTTGTGAATGTTGAGTGAGTGAATGTTTTGTGGATGTTAATGAATGTTTAGTGTATAAGTATTCAGTGAATGTTTAGTAAGTGTTTAGGGAATGTTTGGTGTGTAAGTTTTTAGCGAGTGTTTACGGTCAAGTGAGTGTTTGGCGATTGTTAGTGTTCCGTGAACGTTTAGTGTGTATGTAAGTATTCAATTTAGTTTAGTGTGTAGTAAATATTCAGTGAGTGTTTAGGGTTTAGTGAATATCTAGTATGTAAGTGTTTAGTCTGTTTTTAGGTTTTAATGAATGTTTGTATTTAGTGTGTAGGTATTCAGTGATGTTTAGTGAGTGCTTATGGTTTAGTGGATATTTTGTGAAAGCTAGTGTTTAGTGTATGTTTAGTGTGCAATTATTCAGTGAATTTTCATTGTCTCGTGTGGAATTGTTTAGTGAGTATTTAATGAGTGATTGGTGAACATTCACTAATCACTCTTTAAACACTCACTAAACATTTAAACTAAACCCTCTTTACTCTTTAATGAATGTTTAGTGATTATCGAGTGTTTAGAGCATAATGAGTGCTTAATGGATGTTTAATGAGTGTTCAATTTATAGAGAGTACTTAGTGAGTGTTGAGTGTATAGTGAGTATTTAGGATTAAATAATTGTTTTGTGAATGCTTACTGAATGTTTAGGGTACATGGAGTATTTAGTGAGTGTTTAGTGTTTTTTGAGTGATTAGTAAGCGTTTAGTGTATACTGAGTGTCTAGTGAGTGTTGACTATTCAGTGAATGTTTAGGATTATTGAGTGTAAGTGTTTACTGAGTGCGAGTGTACAGTCAGTGTGTGTGTTTAGTGAGTGTTAGCATTTAGTAACTGTATATTACTGTTTGGTAGTGTTTAGTGACTGTATGCAAAGTAAGTCCTGTAATTTACAGA
Organism: Macrobrachium nipponense; assembly: GCF_015104395.2. Taxonomy (NCBI): domain Eukaryota; kingdom Metazoa; phylum Arthropoda; class Malacostraca; order Decapoda; family Palaemonidae; genus Macrobrachium; species Macrobrachium nipponense. The sequence continues at coordinate 35,045,525 of NC_087209.1, read as the reverse complement.
CACCAATAATGCTAGACATTGCTCAGATCCAAGAGCTAATGCTTAGGTCATGACCACATTGGTTGGAGTACTTAGGCCAACCTGTTTTTGTGAGGTAATTTTTCTCTCTGAAATTAGGTCAATTAATAAGAATAATAACATTAATAATATTAAAAAAGGTAATAATAACAATAAAAAATTAAAAATAACAGCAAAAATAATAATAGTAATAAAGTATAATACTATGAGCTGTACCGGGACCTTTCAATATGGCCGCCCGAGGTCACACGCTTGGCAAGGAGATCGCCGCTCCATGTTATTGATACTCTATGGTCAGTCAGTACATTTTATGTTCAGCCTCAGATCTTAAAAACTACGAGATCTTAAAATCTACTGAGGCTAAAGGGCTGGAAATTGGTATATTGATCAACAACCCTCCAATCATAAAACATAACAAATTGCAGCCCTCTAGCCTTAGTAGTTTTTATTCTATTAAAGGTAGAAATTAGCCATGACCATAATGGTGCCAACAACACAGGCCTCAACTGAGCCATGGCTAAAAGTTTCTTTACAGCATTATACGCTGTACAGAAAACTCGACTGCACCGAAGAAACTTTGGCACATTTATTACTTGTTTCTTTCAAAGGCTTCGTTACAACTATTGTCTAATAATTAATCTAATTAAGAAATGAGGTTTCAATCACTGTTATACAAAATCACACACAAAACTTCCTTCGGGACCCGATAACCAACGGTATTTCAGTTCTCTCTCGTTTTCTAGATGCAAATCTACAACAGTATCACCCACAGGTGTATTGTGTTTTACTTGCCATTCTATAACACTGAAACTCAATCAGTAAAGGGCTTTTCAAGCTCACCCGAAGATCTACTTTCAGCAGATTTACTCTCAAAATTTGCTTTGGGGTAATATTTAAAAGAATACTTGCAAGAGTTTTGGAAGACCTTCCAAAGTTTCAATACAGTATATATCGTAATCAATAAAAATCTCACAGGTACTTAAATTATGTACAAGAGAACTAATAATTCTCCAAACTAATGAGAAGTTTTCTTGACAGAGTATACGACGCTGTACTGGTATATTTCTTTGGTTATCCTAGTATATTTCTTTGGTTACCCTAAAGTACAGAAATGTCTAATTTTTTATTTCATACCTGAGTATTGCAATATTTTCTCTTTCGAAAAGGATTCTAGCCTATATACTTCGTAGATTTGCCCTTACGGAAATCTGAGTAAAATCAAAATGATCAACTTAGCTATAACAATAACGGGTTAAAAAATCTCCATGCAATACTGATAGCTCAAAAAATATATTTCCTTTGGTAGATGAGTTAATTACGAGTACATTGTGACAAGGAAAACAATCTTTGGAATACTAGAAAACAATTTTTTTCATAATATCCAACAAAATAACATCTAATTTTTAATTTCTCAGTTGCTCATTGTTAGTATTTAGATTTTACAAATTCTTTTTACAATGATTAACCTTCAGCTCCCTTATTCCTGATATTTACATTTTTTATCATGTGTGTTTTCAATCAACAAACAGTTTTTGTTCTCTAAAACTATATATTTGAGGGAATGTTCCCTATTCTTTCTACAACCTCATTTATACTAGTTATAGTTCTGGTAAAAAATTTCCGACTTACGAACCTTTTCCCGTACTAATTTTCAAGTTTTGGAATCCATAACAACTGTTATGTTACATACAAAAACCTCCTCCCCTCTTTATTTTAGTTTCTCTTCCGTATTCATTGCTTAGGTAGAACACATAAGTACATAACTGATCCGAAGTGACATAGGCCATAAATGGGAGTCATAAGCCCTAAAATCCTGGCTTACACTGATACCACAGCTGTATCTACACCAGTCTACAACATACTGCACTGATGTTTACGGTAGATTCTGGAGAAACTGGACAGTCAACCACTTTTAGGTTCATATATGAACTTGAAGCCACATCAAGACCCTCTTTCTTATTTGTAAAAACCCAATATTGGGTATTGTGGAAGTATTTATATTTGTAAAAATAATTGCAATGGTTATTGGTCTCAACCTGAGGAAAAAAATGTATAGGGTTCGATAACTCCTTTCAATCCATATTGGGAATGATGGAAAAATAAATAGGGTAGAAGAAAATGGACAGTAAGGAGAAAAAGGAAACTGGAACAGACGGAAATGAAAATAGAAGGAATGCATCTGGGAATAAATGCTAAGAAAGTTACGTAATTTCAAGTGTGATAAGAGCGCCATACCAATGGAAATGTTATCCTATGGAAAGTACAGAGGGAATTTTTTTGTTTTATATTTTATTATCATAAATAAGGAAAGCCTCTTTTACGCTATTATAGTAAGTATTACAATGGAACTCTTCATTCTTCCTCATGAACTGTTCACATGCGTTTGCAAAGTATTTTTTCCCAGTGATTTGCTTTTGATAGTTCGTAAGTTACCAACTGCCCAGAATGTCTTAAGATGTTAGTATTCAATCTAAATGCCTTGAAATACCATGGAAGTCCTGGTCTCAGATTCTGTTTGCAGCAACAATTTTATGTTTTTTTTTTTTATATTAAGAACATGTCTTGCGTAGTTCTATCATGGTATTGCTTTTATACATCAAAGCCCTCTTACAGCCTTATAACACAGAGCAGAGCAGGCTTAACTTTACCATAAATACTATGAAATGCGCTGTTACCTCTGAGAGTACAGAATATTCCTTTTTGTCCCTGAGCTTCTACTTACTTTTAGCTTTGCAAAATCCTACCATTCTAATTACAACCCAACCTCACTTTCTCTCCTCGAATTAAGAGGAATACATTCCCCCTAGGGTTGTTTTTCAAGAAAAACATGTTTTGTTTTTGTTTTATTTTTGTTTTTTCTTGTACCCAATTTCTCCATTTTTTAAGATCTTACGTATAGTTACTATAGAATTATGATGTTATTTAAAACTCGCACATTTCTTCAAGATTAGAGGAATTAGGCCTTCTGTATAGTAGTATGAAGCAGTAAATCTTATAAGCTCTGCTCAAGGAAAACTCATACAAAACCGATGCGTTTAAAGTAAAAATTTTTTTCTTTAAATTTCATTATCAATATCAATTAATTATATATAAACTTTTCATAATTATATCAACAATATAACATACTAAGAAAGATATTTGAAATGGAGTATATTTCATAATTTCAGATATCACTTACTAATAAATGGAAGTACATAAATGTTTTAAAGTAAAAAAAAGGTGGTAACCAACAGTGCCCAACGTGGTATGAAGTGCTGTAAACCATCATTCTCACGCATGTTAAGTGGTATTTTGAGTGAATTAAGAACAAAATTCGTAAAATTACGTTACAATAAGCACTGTGGAGTTTCAGTTGTGGTGTCTGTAAAGATAAAACCGCGGATTACCAGGTAAGAACGCATTTCAGTTCAACCACATGACCCCCAGGGAATTCCATGTCTGAAACTTTCACTAGTGTAGGCAACAAAATATTATTTTATTGTGCCGATTACAACTAAAATCTTGATTAATAGCGAAAAACAGTGCATATATACGCAATTAGTGTTCAGTGCACGTTAATTGAGCGCTGGGAAGGAAGTGCGCAAAGGTGGTTTCAGGGTGCACCATCATGCGGTGGGACGCCATATTGGATTCAAAATTGCCTTGAACACTTCACATGATTACTTGAGTTCGTGTGGCAATTTCCTTTCGATCATTTTATTAACGAAACTTAAATCTTTTGAACGGTTTGCTTAAATGTTATTTTTTTTGTTGCTTCACAAATTAAACATCGGGTGAAAAGGTGAAAATTCATCGATCGATGAATTTTTTAAACCATATATAATAAACATCGCATGTTTTTAAACCATAAGTAGAGCCCACATTCTTAGTAAATGTACAACAAAGAATATCACTAGCATCGTGATATCTTTCACCATATCATATAAAAATCACCTCTTATAATGAGCAGTCACCTTTCACCCATTTTCCAAGCACAATTGCTACCCACTGCCATGCTATGCACACTTACTTTGGCCTGGAACGTGAGTATGATACAGGTTTCAGTTGAACATGTCATACTGAAGACGTGTTTGTACCATACATACTTTTAAGGAGCTGTTGCCAATCCATTATTCGTGGATCTAATCATGCATCACTCCGTCTGTTTATTAAACTGACTGATGCATATATGATACAAGTTTCAGCTGAACATGTTTGATACTGAACAGGCATATGTCTTGTATCACATTGTGTCATACATACCTTTAAGGAACTGTTGCCAATCATACAATTTTCGTATCTCTCTTCGTATTCAAATGTATTGGAATTGAAATAACTGACCCCAGTACCTCATGCTTTCAAGATATGATTGAAAAATAACAGTACAACTTAACTTATAATTGAAAATTGCAATGATCAAATGTGAAATATTGAAATGCTAATGGTATAAATGTAGTTATGTACCCAAAACACTCCTAATCTTCAGTGGCTGATGGCTAAGATCCCATTAGTTTCCCTTACTTTCCCTTGTTTTTATTTCTCACACTAATAGCTTTTTCTTTCCAGTGTTAAACTGCCTCGTTAAACAAGCTCTAGGCATAATATAAGCAAATTTAGCCATTTGTTTCAGTTTAGGAAGCAATGGAATGTGAATAAATGTTTAAAAATAGAGAGAAAAAATTTTGGTCTGTTTTTTCAGGCTTTTTTTTTTTTCTTCTTCTTTTACACCACCCTCTCAAAAGAGTGGCTTTTTTCGGGTTATAATCCCAATTCCACCTTTAGGTCTGTCATTTGAATTGACGCACAACACTGCACAATGGCAATATTCACAATTGTGAGTTGTTTCTAGGTTCACGCATGTCCTTTTCCTCGTCTTACTTTATTTCGAATAGATTTCAAATTCAACTAATTCTAATTAACTGAGCCTCCAGTGGTAGTTAGAAATTAAATATCTCAATGAGATTTGACTGTCTCCATTATTATGAAATGGTGCATTTATGAATAATTCACAAGGGAAAGAAACATTAGGAAATGTGATTATTTAGGATTCTGGAGGACAGCAACAATAATAAGACAAGTTTTTCTGCACTAACACTGCTGCCTTCCCAAATCCTTTTGAAGTTCAATTGTTGTCACACATCAAATAATGAGCATGTAAATGAAAAAAGTTCCATTATTCGTGGATCTAATCATGCATCACTCCATCTGTTTATTAAACTGACATTTCATAGCATTCAAACAAAATTATAAATTAAAATTTCCTAAATATCCACAATAAACTGAGATACAACGCCATTAAAGGAATGGAGTTGGGCAAGGAGACTCACAAGTCGAACAAGCAATTGTGATATGGCTGTTAACACAACACAAAAAAGGAGGTACTAGATCCTAATTCTGTATGATAACAACATTAATAAAAGTAATATCCTGTGTTTTATCGGCCTGAAAGCCGTGTAAGGTCAATGGCTACTTGTTCGAGACAGTCGACTTTGCGAAGCCCTTTTAAGCCCACCAAATACTTTCATTTTACCGAATTAGACCTCACTTCGGAAAGAGTGAAAGAAGTGTAACTAGTAATGAACCAACAATGAACACAGTAAGAAAGAGAAAACAGATCTCGGTAAAGCAGAGAACAGTCAGAATAAATGTTTTTCAAATTAGATTTAAACAGGCACCTGGACGAGAGTACGATTAAGATTTACTACACCGAGTGTTTAATAAAGCCTTCGCATGAATTCAACTATGAGTCTCCATAACCGCATGACGTCAATATACTTAGGTTATTGAACATTTCTTGTTATTAACTTTCCCGTTACTAAAGTAAACATATAACATAGACATACAATCTAACACACACACACACACACACACACACATATATATATATATATATATATATATATATATATATATATATATATATATATATTAAAAGCAGGGGTAGGCGACGGCCAGCAAGACACATCAGTGTGAGGGTGGACCACATAAACCAATTTAAATCACTAAAAAGGTTACTGTAAAATCTTAGAATATCATAAGAAAAATAAAATTCACCAAATACAATACAGCTAAAAAACTACAACAGAATCAAAGACTGCTAAAAAAAAAAAAAACTTTAGATGGAGAGGGCAAAGACAGAGAACTTATTATAGAGTTAACTCGGTTAAAGCTGAGTAGAGGGGGTTTGATAAACAATGACTCAAGTATAGACAATTCGTGAGGATTTGCTGTTTGGGCTATTATGCTGAAATCAAACAATTAGTCCCCTCATTAAATATCCAAACCTCCACTACTCAACTTGACCTATAAGCATTCTGCCTTTTGCTCTCTCCACCTAAGGTTGGTTAGAGGTCTTTGGTTCTGTTGTGTTTCTTCTTTTATAACTTTATTGTATTTGAAAAATTTTATTTTTCTTATGATTTTTTAAGTTTTTACAATAACTTTTTTATTCATCATTCAACAGCTCTTTGATGATGTAATAAAGAAATTATTTTGTTTTAGGAGGTCAACAATAATAAAAAAAGGTTGCGAGTTCGTGTATAATTTAAATCTTTTCTATTATTGTGGACCTCTTAGAACATTATATATACTGTCGTGATAGAGAGTTTTTCCCAACAAAAAAATTATTACGAAACGTCAGACATAAAGAAATTTGTTGGAGTTAAGAGGTTTCCTTGGTCCACCCTCACACTAATATATATATATATATATATATATACATATATATATATATATATATATATATATATATATATATATATATATATATATATATATATATATATATGACTGGTAAAAATGTTCTGTAACAACAGAATTCCATCTAATAAAAGGAGCCCATAAAAACACCAAAATATAGAGAAAAAAGTACTATATTTCAGAGACTGCTGTCTCCCTCTTCAGGTAGATGAATGAGAAAAGTTTACAGAAAAGGTGGTATTTATACCAAGAGGTCCATCCACAAACAAGCCAATTTAAGTCACCCCCGCTGATAATCTTCCTTTAATCTTCTTAAGGGTTGGTTGAATGAAGAGGTTGTCGATCGTGTCCGAAATCCATGCTCCTTTTGAGATGTTCATTACCTGCCTCTCTTTTATTAAGGCCGATTCCATCATTTGACTCTTGTACCGGCAGTTGCTGCTATAAATTACACGTGACAAATTCCAGTTTATTCTATGGCTATTTTCAACCATATAAATGAACATAACCATAGAATAAACTGGAATTTGTCACGTGTAATTTATAGCAGCAACTGCCGGTACAAGAGTCAAATGATGGAATCGGCCTTAATAAAAGAGAGGCAGGTAATGAACATCTCAAAAGGAGCATGGATTTCGGACACGATCGACAACCTCTTCATTCAACCAACCCTAAGAAGATTAAAGGAAGATTATCAGCGGGGGTGACTTAAATTGGCTTGTTTGTGGATGGACCTCTTGGTATAAATACCACCTTTTCTGTAAACTTTTCTCATTCATCTACCTGAAGAGGGAGACAGCAGTCTCTGAAATATAGTACTTTTTTCTCTATATTTTGGTGTTTTTATGGGCTCCTTTTATTAGATATATATATATATATATATATATATATATATATATATATATATATTATATATATATATATATATAGATATATATATGGTTGCCTATGTCAATGAATCCGTCAAACCTTATTAGAATTGTTACCAAGTAAACTTAATGAAGAAAGCAACCAAATATTATACCCACAAGATCTTGATCTGTAAACTTCACAGTATCGAATAATCACCCATAACGTTCTTCAGACCGCCTGTTACAACTCGCTACATAAACAGATAAACGAAGAACAACTATGAAATTATATTTCACAATTCCGCAAAGTCTACGAAAAAAAAAAAAAAAAAAAAAAAACAAAAAAAAAAAAAAAAAAAAAAAAAACAGAAAATGTTTCAGGAAGCTAAGATGTAATAAAAGCGACCTCGGGTTCCTGGAATGCACTCACTGGAAGCCTAACAGAAAGACTCCAAAATTCAAGATCTGGAAAAGGTTTCAGATAAAGAGGAGGGAGAGAGAGACACGCAGAGTTATAGAGATAGGGGAAGACGCTGCCTTTGTTTGTCTTCGCTTCGAGTCCCCGGCATAAAAGACATACAGCTATTTATGTCCATTTGAGCATATATATATATATATATATATATATATATATATATATATATATATATATATATGTGTGTGTGTGTGTATGTGTGTGTGTGTAAGTTACATTTACCGGATATACAAGTATTTTTTGTATATCCATAATGACCTTTTAACTTCTCTTTCACTTCCCTGCGCTTTTTTCAATGCCCAAAAAGTACGAGGAAATTGACCACTAAGTACAATGTACCAAAGATATTTTAACTGAACGTTCCCCTGACTCTATGCACTTGCTGAGATTCAAAGAATGGTCTCATCACTAATGTTCAAACTTACAACCACTATATATATATATATATATATATATGTATATATATATATATATATATATATATATATATGTGTGTGTGTGTGTGTGTGTGTGTGTGTGTGTGTGTGTGTGTGTGTGTGTGTGTGTGTGTGTGTGTGTGTGTGTGTGAGCTTGCCTGAGAACAGGCTCTCCTCTCAGTTTTGCGGTTTTCAGATGTGTAAGGAGCCGTTTCATAGCATAATTTTAACGACTTAAAACTGAAATTTATTGTTATTATTCTGATACAAAATGAGCTGACAAGTACATGAAACAAGCTTAAAAGGCTGGTAACTAGCAAAGGAAGCTAATACAGAACAGAATGCCAACGAATACAAAAGAGAATTAAGGAGGACAATAACAAATAAATAAAAGTGATATAATGAATAGCACAATGCCCTAGTAATAGGTTGTATATAAAGCTACCAAGCTTAGGCCCTTTGTGTGACGTGGTGAGTGTTAATAGCACTAGACTAGAAAGAACTTTAACCAAGATTTTCCCTATCTCACACACTCAGACGTAATCCTCTGATGGTGAAGTTTTGTAGCGTTTTGTGAGCAAATTCCATTCCTTTTAATAAGCTTGTCTTTGTCAAAAAATTGCCCAGCAAATTCCTATCCTTTTAATAAGCCTGTCTTTGTCAAAGATTTGCCCAGTCTACCTACTTTTCCAATATAGTTGCTCGAGATTAAACTATCCACACTGCTAAAGCCAACAGTAGTTTGTAGGGCATATCCCAACATGGAACTAACAGCTAGGTCAATATGAATGCTTAGTAGAAAGTTTTCATCTATTTTTCGATGTGATAATAATGTAATTAAGCATACTACTACTATCGGTATTGTAGATGTCCATCTACTTTAACCTGTACAGGAAAGATCACAAACTTCAAGCTTTTAATTAGCATTCAGTGAAAAACAATATATTTATCTGAAAAATATCCTGGTTTTCATTCTATGAGATTCCTGTCCATATTAAAAAAATAGGTAAGGCATCTAAAATACACTGAGATTCCATAGGTGAACGATGCTGAGTAATTCGGTGCCAACTGAGGAAAGACTAGTTACAGTCATTTAGCAATTTCATACTGAACAACAGTAGCAGTACTGTTCATGCTGTCATCTAAATATCAAAACAACGTTCAAAATACTATTTCATCTTTATGTTCTCAGGGGATTTACATGAAATAAGCAACTAGTAGCGCTCTAGTTCCTGAGAGGAGTTTAGAACTGTGACATCTGAACATTCAGTAATTTCTTTAATATGTTGTTCCGGTGGCTGTTGCTGAACGCCTTAGATACGATTTTCAGCCAACAGATTTTCTGTCATGACCATATTCACTTTTAACCACCCTCACTGTTTAATGATGAAATAAACACGATAACTATGAAAATATACCTTGTCTAAATTTTGCGACCTTAAAAATCGTTAGGAAGTTTTTCTTAATGAA